>NC_053431.1:65216547-65452425 GCF_007990345.1 Gossypium hirsutum
TGAGGTGGTTATAATCAACTTTATCATTCGACTCTTGCACATATATATATTTGCACATGATGTATTGGTATGACATATATATTATCTCAAGGTATATATTTATATATGATGGTGTTTCAGTTATGGAGTAAATGCTGGGTGCGTATTGAGTTATAATATGTAATGCATTAGTTAGTAAAATGTATGCCATTTATATGTGGTATTAAGTATATAATTAGCCTCAACATAGGCATGCATATTCGGCCACATGAGATGGATTGGTGTTGCATGTATTCGGTTAGAGGCAAGCATATTGATGCTTTTATCTTGACTTAGATAATCGGCTAAAAGAGAGTATGGGCTAATATGTTGAGTTTGATTCATGATTTCATATATATGTGACTCTAATGTCTAATGTATATATGGGTTAAGAACCTTGAGTTTCTCTTTTTGATGTTCAAATGATTAAATCAATTTATTTGTTAATATTAAGCTCAAGAGCAAAAGGGAACTAAATCCGATAAAGGGAAGGAAAAAGTGATCGAATAGCCGTCGAAATCATTCGACAACATCCGAGGTAAGTCTTTGAGTAATGGAGCTTAGATTATGATTTGATTAGATCATGTTTTAAGTAAATCAAAATCATACTCTTGTATGTAGCTATTGAGCCGAAATGATAATGCTTGATAAGTGACTTGTGTTTGAATTCTAGTTATGAAATTGAAATAGAGATGTGTCATGATTTTTTTGATATGTGCATAAATATTCAGATGATAACCGGGCTAAGTCCCGAAGGCATTTGTGCTAGTGACTAATTCCGGGCTAAGCCCGAAGGCAATTGTGCGAGTTATTATATCCGGGCTAAGTCCCGAAGGCATTCGTGATAGTTACTATATCCGAGCTAAGTCCCGAAGGCATTTGTGCGAGTTCCTATAACCGGGCTATGTCCCGAAGGCATTCGAGCGAGTAGCTATATCCGGTTGAATTCCGAAGGTACTTGATTTGTGAATGAGCGATCTTGCTGTAATAATTTCAATTAATACGCTCGTAAAATCCCAGCGGTGAGGTATGTTTCGTATATGCATTGAATTGGTTGATTCCTTACAAATAGTATTTGCTCAGTCGATAAATGAGCTACCGGCCTTTGGCTAAATTGATCTTTTGTGTATGAATATAAGGGTCGGTAATGTGAAGTAAGTATGATATTGAGAATTTGTGCATATGAAATTATCCGTTTAGCCATACGAATGTTATACTTTAGTTGTGTCTAATTTCATGGCTCAAAACTTACTAAGCATTAAATGCTTACTCCGTTTCTTTGATTTTCTGTTTTATAGATTTTGGTTTGTCAGCTATCGAACTCGGGATTGTTAAAGTCGAAGTCGTCCACACTATCAAAGCCCCTTTTGGTACACTTTTGGTTGAACTTTGAAATGGCATGTATAGGACTACCCTTTATGATGTTGGTCATGTACCTTTCGGTATTGTACAAATTTGGATAGCCATGCGAAAATGGCTTATATATATTTTTGAGCATAATGTTATAATCATTTTGTATGTATATGGTTATTGAGAGGTGTGGATATGCTTAGCAATGATTGGCCATTTGAATGGTTAATCACGATCATACTCTGTGCTATATATGCTAAAGGGTTAGTTGAATCATGGAAACTATGTAATAGGTAAAGTCTACCTTAAAGGCAAATGCTGACAGCAGCAGTGGTGTGAATTTGAAAAATCACTAAAAATAGTAGGAATGGAATTAAATAGTGAATAAATTATGTAATCGAACCTTGATGAATCTACTTCCATATAGAAGAAACGAAAAGGTTATATGAGTCGTATTTTAAGAGATATTTAGGTTTTCGTGGGACAGGGCCAGAGTGATTTCTGGATCCCTTGATCTGACTTTGGAAATTAATTATAAATTAACCATATATAATTAGAAGTCATGCCATATATGTATAGATTTTTTTTTGAGTCTAGTTTCATTAGAAACAAACGGCATAAGTATTGAAGCCCTGTATAAGGAGTTATCTAAGTCCCAATGCAAGAAGGTCAGTGTAGTCGAACCCTGTAATAGGGGTGGCTTTAACTAATAAAATGTACTAATTGGCTCAACCAAAAATTCTATAAAAATTTTTTTGGATGGATATATGAGTCTAGTTTTAGGGAAAAATTACAAAACTTATTTTCGAGTTTTGGAACTCAAGATATGATTTTTAAGGTGACAGTGACTCAGTTAGCCAGCTGTCTGGAAATTTTTAAAATGGACTGTGAACATACATGAATTATGTCTGTTAGCACCTCGTGGTCGCTTCCGACAACGGTCTCAGGTACGGGGTGTTACAATTTTATTCGTATCAGAGCTACGGTTTAGTCGAGTCTAAGACTACCGTAATACGTTTGGGTCTAGCTATACATGCCATTTTGTGATTATTTGATAGTGTGGTGATTTCTGACATTTGCAAATGTGTTTATTTATAGTAATGGATCCCGATCCCGACCGAGCGGTAGCTGATGATCTTGAGAGTGTAGTGCCTGCTCCCGCACAAGGGACAGCGTCGGCGGACTCTCAACCTATTGCTAGCAATCCGAATGATGAGGCTAGGCAAGCTTTTTATAGCGTGATGAATGATTGGTTTAACCAATACATTCGAACTAATACGGCTGTTCCACAACCTCTATTCCCGACTAATACTGCCCCCGCACCTACAATACCTCCGGTAACTGACCAAATAAGGTCAAATAAGCCCCCAGTCGACAGAATTCGAAAACACGGGGCTACTGAATTTAAGGCTACGGATAGCGATGATGCCGAGCAAGCTGAATTTTGGTTGGACAACACTATTCGGGTACTCGATGAGCTATCTTACACACCCGATGAGTGCCTAAAGTGTACTATCTCCTTGCTACGGGATTCTTCCTACTATTGGTGGAATACATTGACTTCTGTTGTGCTCAGAGAGCAAGTAACTTGGGAGTTTTTCCAAACCGAGTTTCGGAAAAAGTATATCAGTCAAAGATTTATGGATCAAAAACGGAAGGAATTTCTTGAACTTAAACAAGGTTCCATGTCGGTTACCGACTATGAACGAAAATTTGTGAGGCTTAGCCGATACGCACGAGAATGCATTTCCTCAGAAGCCGTAATGTGCAAACGTTTCGAGGATGGACTGAATGATGATATTAAGCTGTATGTTGGCATCTTGGAAATCCGAGAATTTGTGGTACTTGTCGAGCGAGCTTGCAAAGCTAAGGAGCTCAGTATGGAGAAAAGAAAAGCTGATATGGGAGCAAAGGAGTTTCGTAAGAGGTCTTCAGGGAGGCCCTTTCAACAATCATCGCAAAAGTGTAGAGATGATTTGGGCCGATCTAGAGACACTTCGGGTTTTTCTAGACGAGACCGTGATCGACCCCCTGTGAGTGCACGAGTCACTTCGGTCGCTAGTGTTGGAAATGACCGTCGAGACAGAACAGAGTGTCAGTATTGTGGTGAATGGCACTCGGGGAGTTGTAGATTCCATGACCGCTCCAGTTACAAGTGCGGGTCAGCTGACCACTTTATTAGAGATTGCCCGAGATTGTCTGAACACAACGTAAATCAGAGTGGGAAGCCTGGTGCTACTACTGCTCGGGGTAGACCATCTAGGAATACGGGCAATGCTAGTGGCGGTCAGAGAAGATCTAGAGATGCTACAACCAGATCTGAGGCTCGTGCTCCTGCTAGAGCTTACGCTATACGCGCACGCGAGGATGCTTCCTCGCCAGATGTTATTACCGGTACTTTTACTCTCTTTGATACTAATGTGATTGCTTTGATTGACCCTGGTTCTACTCATTCTTATATATGTGAAACCTTAGCATCTAGTAAGACTCTACCTGTTGAGTCTATTGAGTTTGTAATTCGGGTGTCAAATCCTTTGGGTCGTTACGTGCTTGTCGACAAAGTGTGCAAGAAATGTCCCCTAGTAATCCGAGGTTCCTGTTTTCCGGTCGATTTGATGCTTTTACCGTTTGACGAGTTTGGTGTTATCCTCGGTATGGATTGGTTGACCGTACATGATGCAATTGTAAATTGCAAAAGAAAAACCATCGATTTGAGGTGTGTAAATAACGAGATAATCCGAGTTGAGTCTACTGACTTGAATAGGTTGCCAGCTGTAATATCATCAATGTTGGCTCAGAAATATGTAAGAAAAGGGTGTGAAGCATACCTTGCGTATGTACTTGATGACAAAGAGTTAGAAAAGAAGCCTGAATCTGTGCCAGTGGTTTGTGAATACCCGGATGTTTTTCCCAAAGAATTACCGGGTTTACCACCTGTTCGGGAGGTAGAGTTTGGCATCGAGCTTGTACCTGGGACTACACCGATTTCAATAGCTCCGTATCGTATGGCACCAACGGAATTAAAGGAATTGAAAGCTCAGTTGCAAGAGTTGACGGATAGAGGTTTCGTTCGACCAAGTTTCTCACCTTGGGGTGCACCAGTATTGTTTGTGAAAAAGAAGGACGGAACCATGAGATTGGCATCGACTATCGTCAGCTGAATAAGGTGACAATAAAGAGTAAATATCCGATGCCACGCATTGATGATTTGTTTGATCAACTAAAGGGAGCCTCAGTGTTTTCAAAGATAGGCTTGAGATCGGGTTATTATCAGTTGCGAATTCGAGATTCGGGTATACCCAAAACTACTTTCAGAACGAGATACGGTCACTACGAATTCTTAGTGATGCCGTTTGGGCTCACTAATGCCCCTGCGGTATTTATGGATTTGATGAATCGGATTTTCAGACCGTATTTGGATCGGTTTGTAGTTGTGTTTATCGATGATATTTTGGTCTATTCGAGAAATGAAACCGATCATGCTGAACACCTGGGATTAGTGTTGCAAATTTTACGGGATAAGCAGTTATATGCTAAGTTCAGTAAGTGTGAGCTCTGGTTAAGAGAGGTTAGCTTCTTGGGTCATGTGGTATCTGCATCGGGTATTCGAGTTGATCCGAACAAAATTTCGGCCATACTTAACTGGAAGCCTCCGAGAAATATTACTGAGGTTCAGAGTTTTTTGGGACTTGCCGGTTACTACCGACGGTTTGTAAAAGGTTTCTCGATGATAGCCACACCAATGACGAAGCTACTTCAAAAAGATGTTAAGTTCGAATGGACGGGAAAATGTCAGAAAAGTTTTGATCAACTGAAAACTTATTTGACTGAAGCTCCAATTTTAGTGCAGCCCGAATCAGGCAAAGAGTTTGTCATTTATAGTGATTCCTCCCTACTTGGGTTGGGTTGCGTATTGATGCAAGAAGGTCGAGTTGTGGCCTATGCGTCGAGAGAATTAAAACCACATGAGAAAAATTATCCGACCCATGATCTCGAATTAGCTGCCATCGTATTCGCTTTGAAAATATGGCGACATTACTTATTTGGTGAGAAGTGCCATGTATTTTCGGATCACAAAAGTCTCAAATATTTGATGACTCAAAGAGACTTAAATCTGCGACAAAGACGTTGGGTCGAGTTGTTGAAGGATTATGAACTTGTCATTGACTATCACCCGGGAAAGGCTAATGTGGTTGCGGATGCCTTAAGTCGTAAATCACTATTTGCTTTACAAGCGATGAATGTACACTTGTCTGTTCTATCCGACAATGTGTTAGTGGCAGAATTAAAGGCCAAACCATTGTTGATTCATCAAATTCGTGAAGCTTAGAAAGTCGATGATGAATTGGTTGCAAAACGGGCTGAATGTGTTCCGAATATGGAATCAGAGTTTCAAATTGATAATGACGATTGTTTGAGGTTCAGAAGTCGTTTGTGTGTTCCAAGAAATTCAGAACTCATTTCGGTGATTCTGAACGAAGCTCATTGTAGCCGAATGTCAATTCACCCGGGGAGTACGAAAATGTACAACGATCTGAGACGTCAGTTTTGGTGGCATGGTATGAAACGAGACATTTCCGATTTTGTTTCAAAGTGTTTAATATGTCAGCAAGTGAAGGCGGAACATCAAGTGCCTACGGGTTTACTTCAGCCGACCATGATACCTGAATGGAAATGGGATCGAGTCACGATGGATTTTGTATCTGGGTTGCCATTGTCGGCAAGTAAGAAAGATGCGATTTGGGTTGTTGTGGATAGACTGACTAAGTCGGCTCATTTTATTCCCGTACGTACGGATTTTTCATTGGATAAACTAGCTGAATTGTATGTTTCTCAGATTGTGAGATTACACGGGCTACCTATTTCTATTGTATCGGATAGAGATCCGAGATTCACCTCGCGATTTTGGAAGAAATTGCAAGAAGCCTTGGGCACCAAGTTGCATTTTAGCACCGCTTTTCATCCCCAAACTGATGGTCAATCCGAGCGGATAATTTAGATACTCGAGGATATGTTGAGATGCTGCATCCTTGAGTTTAGTGGTTCATGGGAACGGTATCTACCTTTGATTGAGTTCGCTTACAACAATAGTTTTCAGTCAAGCATTAAGATGGCGCCTTACGAGGCTTTGTACGGTCGAAAATACCGAACGCCATTGTTTTGGACCGAGCTCGATGAAAGTAAAATTTTCGGAGTTGATTTAATCAAAGATGCTGGACAGAAAGTAAAGATAATTCGTGAAAGTCTAAAGGCAGCATCAGATCGTTAGAAGTCGTACGCGGATTTGAAACGAAAAGACATTGAGTATCAGGTGGGAGACAAAGTGTTTCTTAAAGTTTCACCTTGGAAAAAAATACTCAGATTTGGCCGTAAGGGCAAATTGAGTCCGAGATTCATTGGACCGTATGAAATCTCCGAACGAGTTGGTCCAGTTGCATATAGGTTGCTTTTACCCCCTGAACTCGAAAGGATCCACAACGTTTTTCATGTTTCGATGCTTCGACGTTACAGATCTGATCCTTCGCACATAATAAGTCCCTCCGAGGTTGAAATCCAAGCCGATATGAGTTATGAAGAAGAACCAATTCGTATCCTAGCTCGTGAAGTGAAAGAGTTGCGAAACAAAAAGGTTCCTTTAGTAAAAGTGTTATGGCTCAAACACGGGATGAAAGAAGCTACTTGGGAACCCGAGAACTCTATGAAAGAACGATACCCAAACCTGTTTACCGGTAAGATTTTCGGGGACGAAAATTTCTTAAGTGGGGGAGAGTTGTGACAGCCCTAATGTGACCCTAGTAGGGAAGTGGTTTCGGGACCACAAAATCGAGTCATAAAAATAATTAGCTGTCATGTTTGATGCTTATTTTATGTATATATGCGTGTGTGAAAATTTCATATTTGAATTTTGTTAATTCTAGGTGAATTTTAGTAAATAGGACTTATGTGAGAAAATTTAGAAATGTGCTAGGCAAATGTAAAGTGGCCTAATAATGCATATTATAAAAATGATGGGTTTGCATGTCAAATTACCCAAAAAATTGAAATAGTGGCCGGCCATGCTATGGGTGGAAACATGTTGTAAACATGTTGTGTTAGTGTGTTATGTTAGAAAGAATAAAAAAAAGGGGGTTAGTATTAAAGTAATGCAAAGGGAGGAGTGATGAAAAAAAAATTGTCTCATCCATGTTCCCCCCCCTTTGTCGTGAATTGAAGAAAGAAAACAAAAAAAAGAGAGAGCATTCGGTGATGAAAACAAGTTGTGGTCTTTGGTTCTTCTTGGCCGAATTGAAAGGAGGAAGAAAGGAGTGAAGCAATCGGTCACCTTAGGTCAATATTAAGGTAAGGAAGTTGATACTAGTTCTTGAAATCCTAGTTGATATTGAGTGAGATATCAAGTTATTGTTGGTAACCCATGTTGAAATTGTGATTTTGGAATAAGTAAGGTTTTCGGCTATGGAGATTAATAAGGGTGATGGTTGTGTTTCATGCTAAATCTAGATGAACAATGGTAGTTTGCTTACATCTTGATATCTATGAGTTCCTTTCTTGGTTCTACCTTAGATCCATAAGTATGATTTATGCTTGTTATGTTACTCATGGTTAAAATGATTCGGCTATGGTTCATCTAAAAATAAAATATACATGTGAATTTGGTTATTATATTTGGTTGAGGTGTTATACATGATTTGTTATTAAATGATATTAGGTTATATTCGAACATAGAAAGAGTTTATTTTGGTATGCTTACATTTGGTTAATGATTTATTCTTGTGAAGTATAAATTTGTAACATGAATTGAGTTGGAAGCTACTATAATGTACTTGTGCATTCGGGTATATGATGAAAATATATGAGGTGATTATAATCAACTTTATCATTCGGCTCTTGCACATATATATATATATTTGCACATGATGTATTGGTATGACATATATATTATCTCAAGGTATATATTTATATATGATGGTGTTTCAGTTATGGAGTAAATGCTGGGTGCGTATTGAGTTATAATATGTAATGCATTAGTTAGTAAAATGTATGCCAGTTATATGTGGTATTAAGTATATAATTAGCCTCAACGTAGACATGCATATTCGGCCACATGAGATGGATTGGTGTTGCATGTATTCGGTTAGAGGCAAGCATATTGATGCTTTTATCTTGGCTTAGATAATCGGCTAAAAGAGAGTGTGGGCTAATATGTTGAGTTTGATTCATGATTTCATATATATGTGACTCTAATGTCTAATGTATATATGGGTTAAGAACCTTGAGTTTCTCTTTTTGATGTTCAAATGATTAAATCAATTTATTTGTTAATATTAAGCTCAAGAGCAAAAGGGAACTAAATCCGATAAAGGGAAGGAAAAAGTGATCGAATAGCCGTCGAAATCGTTCGACAACATCCGAGGTAAGTCTTTGAGTAATGGAGCTTAGATTATGATTTGATTAGATCATGTTTTAAGTAAATCAAAATCATACTCTTGTATGTAGCTATTGAGCCGAAATGATAATGCTTGATAAGTGACTTGTGTTTGAATTCTAGTTATGAAATTGAAATAGAGATGTGTCATGATTTTTTTGATATGTGCATAAATATTCAGATGATAACCGGGCTAAGTCCCGAAGGCATTTGTGCTAGTGACTAATTCCGGGCTAAGCCCGAAGACAATTGTGCGAGTTATTATATCCGGGCTAAGTCCCGAAGGCATTCGTGCGAGTTACTATATCCGGGCTAAGTCCCGAAGGCATTTGTGCGAGTTCCTATAATCGGGCTATGTCCCGAAGGCATTCGAGCGAGTAGCTATATCCGGTTGAATTCCGAAGGTACTTGATTTGTGAATGAGCGATCTTGCTGTAATAATTTCAATTAATACGCTCGTAAAATCCCAGCGGTGAGGTATGTTTCGTATATGCATTGAATTGGTTGATTCCTTACAAATAGTATTCGCTCAGTCGATGAATGAGCTACCGGCCTTTGGCTAAATTGATCTTTTGTGTATGAATATAAGGGTCGGTAATGTGAAGTAAGTATGATATTGAGAATTTGTGCATATGAAATTATCCGTTTAGCCATACGAATGTTATACTTTAGTTGTGTCTAATTTCATGGCTCAAAACTTACTAAGCATTAAATGCTTACTCCGTTTCTTTGATTTTCTGTTTTATAGATTTTGGTTCGTCAGCTATCGGACTCGGGATTGTTGAAGTCGAAGTCATCCACACTATCAAAGCCCCTTTTGGTACACTTTTGGTTGAACTTTGAAATGGCATGTATAGGACTACCCTTTTTGATGTTGGTCATGTACCTTTCGGTATTGTACAAATTTGGATAGCCATGCGAAAATGGCTTATATATATATTTGAGCATAATGTTATAATCATTTTGTATGTATATGGTTATTGAGAGGTGTGGATATGCTTAGAAATGATTGGCCATTGGAATGGTTAATCACGATCATACTCTGTGCTATATATGCTAAAGGGTTAGTTGAATCGTGGAAACTATGTAATAGGTATAGTCTACCTTAAAGGCAGATGCTGACAGCAGCAGTGGTGTGAATTTGAAAAATCACTAAAAATAGTAGGAATGGAATTAAATAGTGAATAAATTATGTAATCGAACCTTGATGAATCTACTTCCATATGGAAGAAACTAAACGGTCATATGAGTCGTATTTTAAGAGATATTTATGTTTTCGTGGGACAGGGCCAGAGCAATTTCTGGATCCTCTGATCTGACTTTGGAAATTCATTATAAATTAACCATAGATAATTAGAAGTCATGTCATATATGTATAGATTCCTTTTTGAGTCTAGTTTCATTAGAAAAAACAGAATAAGTATTGAAGCCCTATATAAGGAGTTATCTAAGTCGCAATGCAGGAAGGTCAGTGTAGTCGAACCCTGTAACAGGGTATACTTTAACTAATAAACTGTACTAATCAGTTTTGAGAAAAAATTCTATAAAAAAATTTTTGGATGGATATATGAGTCTAGTTTCAGGAAAAAATTACAAAACTGATTTTCGAGTTTTGAAACTCAAGATATGATTTTTAAGGTGACAGTGACGCAGTTAGCCAGCTGTCTGGAAATTTTTAAAATGGACTGTGAACATACATGAATTATGTCTGTTAGCACCTCATGGTCGATTCCGACAACGGTCTCGGGTACAGGGTGTTACAGCCCGTGTCTAAAAAGCTTGACATTCTGTTTTTGACATCAGTAACTGTGACAGCCCAAAATTGACCCTAGTCGGGAAGTGGTTTCGGGACCGCTAAACCGAGTCACCGAAATGTTTGAATGTGATATTTATTGTCTAGAATATGTAATTATGAATGTGTGAAAATTTTAAGCTTCGATTTAGTCGATTGCATGTGAATTCAGTTAGTAGGATTTGTGTGACACTTTTGAAATGTGATAGGCTAATCTATAAGGATCTAATAGTGCATGTAATAAAAAGGGAGGACTTGCATGTCAAATTTCCCCCCTAATTAGTAGTGGCCGGCCATGCTATGAGTGGAAACATGTCACAAACATGTTATGTTAGTGAGGTATGTTAGGAAAAATAAAATAAGGAGTATGGGTAATAAAGAAATGGAAAAAAAAAAGAATGTGTGTGAGTGTTCCCCCCCATTGCCGTGAGTTAAAGAAAAAAAAATTTGTTCATCCTTTTTCATTTCTTTTGGCCGAAAATTCTAAGGAAGGAGGAATTCATTTCTTTTGGCCGAAAATTCTAAGGAAGGAGGAAGGAATTCTTGCTTCATGTTTGGTTTGGAAGAGGATTAGGAGGAGGTTTGGCCATACTTGTATCTAGATTAAGGTATGTTTGAGGTTGTGCCATGAGATTCATGCATGTTTTTAGTTGCTAGCTTGAGTTCTAATTAGTCCATGGTTCAAATCTTTGCTATGTCATGGGGATGATATTCGGCCTAGGTGGATTTTGTGTTAATGCCATTGCATGCTAAATATGAAGCTTGTTAATGATACATGTGATGGTGGATTGATGACTCTTGGATTTTCCTTTTAGCATTTTTGAGTGAGACATTAAGTTCTTTGTTTAACCATGACCAAAATTGAAATGGTATGGTGTTGTGATGTATTCGGCCATGGTATATCCATAAGTATGATTTATGCTTATTGCATGGTAGGTAAGATTTGTGTTTTGGATTTATGTTCATGTTTAGTTATAATCAACTTTGAGATTCGGCTCTTGCACATATATATATATGTTTGCACATGACGTATTGGTATGACATATACAATATCTCAAGGTATATATTTACATATGATGGTGTTCCGGTTATGGAGTACATGATGGATGCGTATTGAGTTATAATATGTAATGCATTAGTTAGTAAAAGGTATGCCATTTGTGTGTGGTATTGAGTATATAATTGGCCTCAACATAGACATGCATAATCGGCCACATGAATGAGTACATAGGTTGATGTGTTGTTCGGCCATAGGTAAGCATATTGAAGGCTTTATCTTGACTTAGAAAATTCGGCTAAGGAGAGTATTAACTAATGTGTTGAGTTTGATTCATGATTCCGTACATATGTGACTTTAATGTCTAATGAATATATGTGGGCCAAGTACCTTGAGTTCCTCTTTTCGATGCTCAAATGATTAAATCAATTTATTTGTTAAATTAAGCTCAAGAGCAAAGGGGAACTAAATCCGATAAAGGGAAGGAAAAAGTGGTCGAATAGCCATCGGAATCGTTCGACAACATCCGAGGTAAGTTTTCGAGTAATGGGACTTAAATTATGATTCGATTAGATTATGTCTTAAGTAAATCAAAATCATGCTCTTATATGTGGCTATTGAGCCGAAATTGTAAATGTGATAAGTGTCTTGTGTTTGAGCTTTGGTAATGAAAATGAAATATGAATGTGTCATGATTTATTGATATATGTGCATGGTTACTCGAATGATATCCGAGCTAAGTCCCGAAGGCTTTTGTGCTAAGCGACTACATCCAGACTAAGATCCGAAGGCATTTGTGGTAGCGACTATATCCGGGCTAAGTCCCGAAGGCATTTATGCTAGTGACCATATCCGGGTTAAGACCCGAAGGCCTTGTGCGAGTGGTTATATCCGACTAAACCCCGAAGATGCTTGATTTGGGAACGAGCGATCTTGCTGTAAAAATTTAAATTAATACGCTCGTAAAATCCCAGCGATGAGGTATGTTTCGTGTGTGCTTTGAATTAGTTGATCCCTTACAAATCTGTATTCACTCAGTCGATAAATGGGCTACCGGCCTTTGGCTAAGTTGATCTTTTGTGTATGAACATAAGGGTTGGTAATGTGAAGTAAGTATGATATTGAAAATTTGTGCATATGAAATTATCCATTTAGCTATATGAATGCTATACTTTTGTTGTGCTGGAATCCCTTGCTCAAAACTTACTAAGCATAAATTGCTTACTCCGTTTCTTTGTTTCTCTGTTTTATAGATTTTGGCTCGTCAGCTATCGGACTCAGGATTTTTGGAAGTCGAAGTCTCCCACACTATCAAAGCCCCCTTTTGGTACAATTTTGGTTGAACTTTGAAATGGCATGTATAGGACTACCCTTTTGTTGTTGGTCATGTACCCTTCGGTTTTGTGTAAATTTGGATAGCCATGCGAAAATGGCTTAAATATACTTTGATCATAGCATTATAATCGTTTTGTATGTTGTCCGTCGAGAGGTATGGAAATGTTGGTAACGGTTAGCCATGGGAAGGGTTATTCTTGATCACTTTTGGAATATGTATGACAAACTCTAGTTGATCCATGGAGGATCATGAAATAGGTAAAGTTTACCTTAAAAAAACAGATGCTGGCAGTAGCAGTGATGTGGATGTGAAAAATCACTAAAAATAGTAGGAATGGAATTAAATAGTGAATAAATTATGTAAATTAACCTTGACGAATCTATTTTCATATGAAAGTAACGAAACGATCATATGGATAGTATGTTAAGAGATATTCAGGTTCTCGTGAGACAGGGCCAGAACGGTTTCTGGATTCCCTGTTCTGACTTTGGAAATTCATTATAAATTAACCAGAGATAATTAGAACTCATTCCATATATGCATAGATTCCTTTTCGAGTCTAGTTTCTATAGAAACAAACGACATCAGTATTGAAGCCCTGTACAGGGAGATATCCAAGTCGTAATGTGCAAAGGTCAGTGTAGTCGATCCCTGTAACATGGGAGACTTTGAATA
Organism: Gossypium hirsutum; assembly: GCF_007990345.1. Lineage (NCBI taxonomy): Eukaryota > Viridiplantae > Streptophyta > Magnoliopsida > Malvales > Malvaceae > Gossypium > Gossypium hirsutum. The sequence continues at coordinate 65,230,139 of NC_053431.1, forward strand.
ATAAACTGTACTAATTGGGTTGACCAAAAATTCTAGAAAAAAATTTGTAGATGCATATATGAGTATAGTTTCAGGGAAAAATCACGAAGCTGATTTTCGAGTTGTGAAACTCAAGATATGATTTTTAAGGTGACAGTAACGCAGTTAGCCAGCTTGCCTGGAAAATTTAAAATGGATTGTGCAAAGAAGTGATTTAAGTCTGCAAATCCCTCGTGTCCGACTCCGGCGACAGACTCGGGTACGGGGTGTTACAGTAACCAAATAGAGGCACACAACCAAGGCAAACGCCCATGGCCAGAGGCTGTGTCCTCTACATGGCTGAGACACACGGCCGTGTCTTTACCCATGTGTTTACTACCATGTATACTGACTTGCACATTCGAGGTATAGGGGACACACAGTCGAACAACACGCCCATGATGCTGACCGTGTATCCCACACGCCCTAGACACACGCCCGTGTGTCTACCCGTGTGGATGATATAAGGCTACCTACCAAGCCCCTAGCCACCCTGAAACCTAATCTATCATACCAAGTCTATCATAACAAGATTTCTCAACCAAGCAACCAAAGATAAGGCCCATATACCTTTCATACATATTCAACCATGCAAACAATTCCACATTCACGAAAGGTTTTCTTGCATTCACATAATAACTTTCAATATAAGCCATTTTTGATGGCCTTATACAAAATGAGTCACGTATTAAATTAAGCCAACACATTTGGCCAATTAACAATGACACAAAACTCAAAAGTTCTGATTTTATACATGCCATAATCAAAACAAAAGAACTAACTGTACTGAGTGCTTCAAGTGATAGTGTGACCGGCTTCTCAGACGTAGGCAATGATCCTCGAGCTACTTTGGCGGCTCTATAAGAAAATGGAAAGGAAAAAGGGTAAGCATAAATCTTAGTAAGTTGCATGAAAATAAACATCAACTAATTATCATACAACAATATGCTCATAACATTTCATAGCTTGTCCATGTATACAATAAATAGACATAAGTACAACTTACTCATCACCACCCAATACAATTCATATGGCATATATTGAGCCTGCATTTCATACATTTCAATTAGGTACATGTATCACTCACCACATGGTCATAAATTTTCTCATTTTGATATAAATCATAAATCTTCCGTTGAACCATTTGAAGTATTATCGAATACTCAATAACCCTGAACATGGGGTAAGATGCCGACGCCATGTCCCAGACATGGTCTTACACTGGCTAGCACATTAAAGTCGATGTCATGTCCCAAACAGGTCTTACACTGACTTTCATATATCAAGGCCGATGCCATGTCCCAGACAGGTCTTACACTGGCTCTCATCTATCGGTGTTGATGGCATGTCCCAGACAAGTCTTACACTAACACACAACAAGCCGACGCCATGTCCCAGACAGGTCTTATACTAGCTTGTATATCCCGAAGTCGATGCATGTCCTAGACATGTCTTACACTAGCACTCGTCTCAATGCTGATGCATGTCCCAGACATATCTTACACTGGCTCACATATCATCTAAATGTCATGGTACGAATATCCAAGTCTATTCCAAATGTTCAACCGGAAGTCTTTACTACATTAATTTCTAGACATGCATTCTCATAATCATAATCAAACGATTTATGCAATATCAATTCAATCATACATCATAGCAATATAGTTGCAATATTAACGTACAACTTCCCTCGGATTACAAAATGTAGGCGACTAGACGATTTAATCTACTTGTTTGGCCTTCCCCAGGTCTAGGTTCGGATTTTGTATTTCTTGATCTAAAATAATAATAATTCACTCATTTAATCAGTAAATAAATTTATACAATCAAAAACTCACATTTTTTGCAAAATGACCATTTTGCCTCTAGACTTTCACAAAATGACCATTTTACCCCTAGGCTAGAAAATTAATTTTTATCGAATATCTTCGAATCTTAAGCCTAGCTGAACCCTTTTTACTTTTATAATGATCCAAAATTCCCATTATTTCACAACATTACTATCCATTTTAGAAACTTTACAAAATGGTCCTATTAGGGTTTTCATGAGAAGTTTTTTCACAAAAGTTGTTTAAAGCACAACTAAGATTCATTTTCTTTCATAAAAACTCAGCAAAAATCATAAATCCTTTAATGGTGAATCCCTAAACTATCATCCATTTTGCAGAATGGTCCCCCCATTAGCTAACTCATGTCATAAGGGTTCCAAAAGTATAAAATTGTCAAAAATAACCTTCAAATTGACTTACTTCCTAGAGGATAGCTTGGCTGAAGTTTTAAAGCTCCAAGAACCCTTATTTTTATGGGAATTTTGGTGAAGAATAAGGGGTGAAAGGGATGATATCATTCTTTTTCTATTTTACTTCTTTTTAGTCAATTTAGCCACCAAATTTTCATATAACATTGAATTTTCTATCCTTTTGTCTCCTATGGCCGGCCACCTCTCTAAAAAGGGTCTATTTGTCCTTTAAAGACCTCCACAATATAATTCATAGTCAATTTACACCTTTAGCTAACAAAATAGGACTTTTGCACTTTATGCGATTTAGTCATTTTTCGCAATTAAGCTCGCAAACGCTAAAATTAGTTCACCAAATTTTTCATAGACTAATATAATCATACTATAACACCAAAATAATAACAAAAATAATTATTCAACCTCGGATCACTGGTCCCGAAACCACTATTCTGACTAAGCCCAAAATCGGGCGGTTACAGTTTATAGATAAACAACTTTTCAAAGCAATTTTTGATGAAAACTTGATTTAGGGACTAAAATGAAAAATGGTAAAAAACCCATGGAAAATTTTGAAATTTGTGAAAAATGTGTGTTGTAAATGTTGTTTATAAATTTCAGCTAGGTTTGGAAAAAGCGTTAAATTTCATGAATTTCATTTTCTGAGCCTAAGGACGAAATTGAAATTTTTGAAAAGGATAGGGGCAAAATGGCAATTTTGCTTAGGATGCAATAGAATGCAAATGTAGATGAAATGTGATAGATTAATAGTTAATTTTATCCATATAGATCCAGAAAGACCAACTACGGAACTAGATCGAGTAAAGTAAAAGGTTTCGGATTAATTGAAATTAAAAAATGAACTATTTCAAGGTAAGTTCGTGTAACTTAACTATGTATGTTAATGCTTGAATTTAGTTGTATGATTGTGTTGATGTGAATGAGATAACATACATTATGAAATAATCATAAGTTGTGAAATGCGGACGAATTGTCATGTTTCGATTGAACGTTGAAATTCGATGGATTAAGGTGATATGCTTGAACGAGAATAATATTCCACATGTTGTTAGAAAGATTTAACCCGGACGGGTAATTCTGATATAAGCCACTCGAGCCTATGATATAGATTGGATTAGCCTAGACAGGCAATCCAAAATAAGCTCTTTAGAGTATATGCCCTAAAAATGATTTAGCCTGAACTGGTAATCCTATAACATAACATGTGGCTCAAGAGTGTGCTTGTTAAGTTTGTGTCCAAAAGGGTACTTTTAAGTATTCTAACTGAAAGTCCATCGGCATTTCAATAGTTTAATAGAAAAAGGAATCTTGAACCAAGGAAAGGTGAAAGTTTTATGGAACTTGTAATGGGATAAGCTCATCTATGTTCACTTGAAATTCATATGAGATTATGTGACTAACTTGTTTGAATAAGTGTATGTGTTTAGGTAATTTACCTAAAATTGATGGAATATATATTTATGTGTGCTTGTGTTAATAAATAAGACCGATAAGTTTATTTTCCATTATATGAACTTACTAAGCATAAAATGCTTACTCTATTTATTTTTCTCTATCTTATAGTGCTCAAAGCTCAAGAAGGTTGGAAGTCGGTCGGAGTAGTCATCATAATATCCACTATCTCATTTTGGTATAAATAGAAATTTCATTTTGGTATAATGGAATGTATAAGCTTAATTGCCCAATTATGGCTTGATGATGATGTTTGTAATCTAGCCATTAGAATGGCTAGTAATGGTTGTTTGATATACTTGTAATGTCATGCTATGCTAGCTTTATATATATATTAAGTGATTGTTTTTAGTAAGTCTAACATATGGATTAAACCAAGGTAAAATTTTGAACATGTGTGCATGTAGTGGTATGCCTTGTAAATGATGAAATTTGCTTGAGATGGATGCTTGGAATGGTTGGATTGTATTTGGTATGTTTAGTGCAGGAATATGGTAAATTTAGGTGACAAATGAGGCTAGAAAATGGCTTGTTTTTGTCCACACGGGCAGGCACACGGGCGTGTGTCTTGGCTATGTGACACACAGCCTATCCCATAGGCATGGGGTCCAGTCGTATGTCCCCTGCATCTTAAAAATAAGAAATAGAATGATCAGAATTAGGCACACGGGCAGAGACACGGGCGTCTGTCTCAGCCGTGTGGTTGACACGGCCTTGAACACGGGTGTGTTACACAGTCGTGTGAAAACTGCACCTAAATTTCAAAAATAAAAATTCGCCACACGGCCTAGCACACGGGCGTGTGACTTGGCCGTGTGACTTTAATTTCTTCATGCTTTAAAAGTCAGAGAGTTACACGGGTTAGGAACACGGGGGCATGTTGTACACTGCTTGATCACATGGGCGTGTCCCTAGACCACACGAGCATGCGAGCCCTGTACCTAGGAAAAATTTTGGAATTTCAAAAAATTCCCTAAGATTCCGATTTAGTCCCAATTTGATTCCAACTCTTGTTTTGGGCCTCGAGGATCCATATATGGGATGATATGTATGATCTCGGAAAATGAATAGTAATTTACATAAATTAATTGCAAAATGTTCTGAATGTTCCAATTATACTCCAGAACCTTGTTTCGACGATGAATACGGGTTAGGGGTTTATAGAGACACACGCCCGTGTCTCTGCCTGTGTGCCCAATTCTGAGCATTCTATTTCTCAAAATTAAGGTGCAGGGGACACACAGCCTAACCACATGCCCGTGTTACCAGGCCGTGTGTCACACATGGTCTAGACAGACGCCTGTGTATCTACCCCTGTGGACAAAATGAAGCCATTTCTAACTCCATTTCTCACCCAAATTTTCACCCAAGACGTGCACTTGAAACACACTTCCAAAACCAACCAATTCAAGCATTCAAATTGGGCAATCCATATCATTCGACGCATACCACTACATGCATATGTGTTTATAAACTTACCTTGGAATAACTTCGGCATTAGCATCATTTGATCACATATACATAACATATCACATATGAATATAACATCATAACCTACTTAGTTATGCCAAAATGAACCATTACTAGCCATTCCAATGGCTAGGTTACAAAATAACATTTCAAGCCACTATTGGCCAAGTTGTCCTATACATGTCATTATACCAAAATGATTTCTACTAAGTATACCCAAAATGACTAGTTGATAGTGTGACAATGCTCCAATGATCTTCCAACCTTCATAAGCTTTCGAGCACTATAAAACAGGGGAAAAATAAAATGAAGTAAGCATTACATGCTTAGTAAGTTCGTATAACAAAAACTAAACTTACCAATCCTGTTTATTAATATCTAGGCATACATTGTTATGATTCCATCCATTTGGCTAAATTTCCTAATCACATATATTCCATCAAACATGTTAGTCACCAAAATATTCATATCAATCAAGTAACATAGATGAGCTCATCAAACAATATTCTTTCAAGTCATTATCAATTCATCTCAAAGTTCTTGAGCCATGTCAAGAGTTTTATATCCGTTGAATCATTGAATTCCAATGGATGCTTAAGTAGTACACTCGAAGTGTATGATTCAATAATCCGCCAATTCCTTATTCAGGATTACCCATTAGGGCACTCAACCAAGAAACACTCTCTCGAGCCACATATCGTATAGCAGGATTAGTAGTTCAAGCTAAATCCTTTATATAACATAAGCTCAGAGGAGCTCAATTTGGATTACCAGTCCAGGCTAAACCTAATCATGACGTATGCTCGAGAGGTATTATATCGAGATTACCCGTCCGGGCTAAATCCTTTCTATAACAAGGTCAATGGGATTACTCGTCCAAGCTAAATCCCGTCCGCAACAAATGCAGGACCTTATTAGTTTCGGGAAAGCGCATATAATCATCAGAATTCACATTCAATGGGGACTTAACTCTTTATCACCATTCTGCATGTATCAATTTTCCATCATAGCATACAAGTAAAGCATATCAACATAAATCACATTACATACAAACACAACATTCAATTAACATAATTACATGTCCAATTAAGTTACACGAACTTACCTCGACACTTGTTTTCGTAAAAGTCTACTAATCCAAGATCTTTTCTTTTCTTCGATCTAACCTTGAATTTAGCCATCAATTTAACACATTTCATATTTAAATGGACTCAATTTATGTCCTAGGTAAAATTATCATTTTGTCCCTAACTTTTCCATAAATTTTAATTTTGTCCCTAGGCTCAAAAAATGAAACTTGTGCAAATTAATCCCTATTCCAAGCCTAACCAAAGCCCCATTACAAATTTTCCAATTCATGTATTCATAAAATTTTAGAATTTTTCATCAAATTTTACAACTTTTCATTTTAGTCCCTAAATCATGTTTTCATCAAAAATCACTTTGTAAAAGTTATTTATCTATCAATAATATTTCATTTTCTACCATAAATTTCTAATTTCCAGCATATAAATCTATGATCCATTTTCATACCTTGATAACTTTTCAAATTAATCCCTCAAATAGAGAGATTAAGCTATTCTGGTTTTAAAAATACCAAAATTACTAAAAACGGGACAAGATAACTTACCCAATTAGGCCTTGAAAGTTTATTTTCTCTCTCCTAGGGTTTCCATGTGTTTTAGGTTGAATATGACATAAAATAAGATGATTTCTTTTATCATCTTTTTAATTAATTAAGTATTTTTCTATTTCCAATTTAGTCCTTGCCCTTTTTCTATAATTCCATGAATGAGTCACCAAGAAAAATCTACATACTTTTCTTAATGGTCTAATTACCATATAATGACCTCTATTTTTGAATTTCATAGCTATTTTATCCTTATAGCTACTAGAATTCAACTTTTGCATTTTATGCGATTTAGTCCTTCCCATAATTAAGCACTAAATTGATAAAATTTTCGTATCAAAATTTTCAAATGACATATCTACTATAATACGAACCATATTATGAAATAAAAATAGACCTTATTTTCGGATCAAATTTGTAGTCTCAAAACCACTATTTCAATTTTACTGAAAAATGGGCTGTTACAATCTCTATTTTCCTAAGGTGTTGATTTGGCAAGTAAAAAGAAGGGAGCAAGATTCTATTAGAACTAAGCTGAGAAGTTGGTTACTTGAAGATAATACCTTTGGTAGCTTTTTTTTTTTCACAAATGACTTTGGAATGGATTTCTTGTATTCTTACTCTTAAAGGTAATGTTTCTTTATTTTTCTTAAGTTGTGCATAAGAATTTTTTATTCCCATGCAAGCATTAGCAAAGCCTTCTAAAAGCAATAAATTTTGTTTATTTTTTTTGAAATGTCAAACACCATATAGTCACCTTAGGGCACGTCCCTTTCTTTTTGAATAGTACTTTTTGCATTGCCTTTTTATTTCAAGGTAAGACCGTATTTTTTTATGTTGATCTAATAATGTGTTGTCAACTAAAAGAGTTAGCTTGGTTGATAGGATTAGGTTTTTTTCTATCTTTCTTCATAGTCAGCTTGTAACTCATTTTTTCAGAACTTTTTGTCCTTTCTTTCAGGCTTTTGGAGTCAACTTTTCTTCCTCATTTCTCTTTTGAACCAATATCCAATGGCCATAGCCCTTTTCTTCCTCCCCCTAATCAATTTTAACCTAAGACGTAGTTGGTGAAGGTAATTTTTGATAATCTTGTTCCTTGGTAAGGTTTTGACCAATTTGAAGTTTCCTTTCCTCTTCTTCTCCACCATTTGATTTATATATCTTAAGTGATAGTTGGAACTTTCACAAATCAAATTTATTTTTAGTAACATATTCTTCAATAAGAGAAGAAAATTTTTCAATACCTTCATAGAATATTTCTTGTTTCTTACCTTCCACTATAATAAACTTAAAGGCTCTTCAAGGTTAGCTTTAATGTAAAACCTAGCATATTTTCCCCTTGATTCTGCAGTTATGGCATTTTTGACTCTAAGCAAACCCACAAAGCGTCTACCTATCTAGGAAAACATGTCTATATCATACTATTCTCTTAGTAATTTTTAGGAATCTTACCCAAAAAACAACATTGAATAAGGCTTCTAATGCCTTAAAATTTGGCTTCTATTTTCTCATGGTAAGAAAGTTCCCATTAATAAACCAAGATACACCTTTAATGGTTCCATTATAATCTTCTAGACACTAGAACTTTATAAGGATATACTCAGCCCCTATTTTGATGCCTTAAAGATAACTAGAGGGTCCAGAGCTAATTAAGTTTGAATGGTAGGTGTTGAAAACCCACATATTTTCTAAAGACTTTAACAATAAGTGTATTAGACAATTTCTTCTTTATCATGTTTCTTCTTTTCTTTTGAAAGATTGATACAAACATAGTTGGTTTTTTTCTAAAACTTGGATACTATTGTTTTCTCCTTTATCCATGTCTTCATTCAATTCTCTAGTTGTTTCTTCTTCATTCACAATTATTTACTTGTAGCTGCCAAACTCTGCACCTAGAAAGGTATCCTTATATGATGTTATCTTACGAGCTTTTTGATTCATAAGACTATATTGCTTAGTTCTTCTTCTTCTTCTTCTTCTTCTTCTTCTTCTTCTTCTTCTTCTTCTTCTTCTTCTTCTTCTTCTTCATGAGAGTGGGAGAGATTTTCACCTTAAACATCACACTTTTTATTGAAATTTTGTTATAGTCTTTTTATATGTATTTAATGGATGAATTTTATAACACCCCTACTCAATCCGGTCACTAGGTTTGAGCCATAGGATGCCACATTCAGTGTCAGAACAACTATGATAAAATATAATTTAATTTAATAATGAACTAATAATTATATTACTTTTAAACTATATTATACAATCAATTTCAGGTCTTATATGAGCTTATAAAAGCTCTTTATTTAGCTCAAGGTCAAATAAAGACCAAATTTGTAATGTTTTCAAATTATAGAGTTGACATCGCGACTTTGAGGGTTCCTCATCGTGATGTAACCTATTGGCCACTCTTCATTGTGATGTGGAGAGTACGTCACCGCGGCGTGACTAATTGGTTCCAAAAGAACCATATGGTACAAATTTTAGAACACATGAAACAAAGTTCAAACACCTCAATTTCAGCCATTTCAATGATATACCAATTCATACATGCTAAAATATACCAAAATCTTCATTCAAAATTAACAATAATCAACCAACTTTCAAAATGACCATTTATGATGCAAAGTCGGCTCAAACTCTACGTATATGTTACTTATAAAAACAAAAGAACTATACAAACATTGATGTGTTGAGTGTCATTTCTGGATGCTAGATCATTTTCCGTAACCTTAGGATTCACCAATACATGCCCACGGAATAAACAAATTGTACATTGAGAGATAAAGCTTATAGGTACTTTTGTTATTTTAGTCAATTCTATGTAACATCTAGTAATCAACCAAAACATTTATCATTCATATATCAAAAATTAGGATTATACACCATCACATTTGACCAAATTATGAAATATCACCATTAACAATCAATGTAACATATCATACTGTAACATCTCGAATTAGGGCCTAGTCGGAATAGTAGTTTCAGGACCACAAATTCGACACAATAAAATTTGATTTTATTATATTTTTATGGTCTACAATTTCATGGGATAATTTTGTGAAAATTTCGTTCGAAAATTTTGACGTTTGGGCACTCAATTTGGTCAAAAGGACAAAATTGTAAAAAGTGCAAAAGTTGAGTTCTACATGTTAAAGGTGTCTAATTGTTATGAAGTTTTAAATTGGAGGCCCTTAAATGGTAATTATACCATTGGATAATTTGTTGGACAAAAATGGACATGAAATGGGTGAAATAGAATATTTTTAAGTTAGGGGCATTTTGGTAATCTAGTAATTAAAATGAATTAAAAACAAAATTAAAAGCCAATTTTTGTCCATCTTCTACCCCATGGCCGAAACTTGTATGGAGAAGACATAGCTAGGGTTTTTCAAGCTTCCAAACTCGATTGTAAGTTTGTTATAGCCTCGTTTTTAATGATTTTTACGTTTTTGAAATCCTCGTAATAAGATCTACTCTTTTCTACCCATATTTTGAGCTAGGGTTTATGTTTAAAAATTTACCCATGGATGACATGCATGTTTTGTGATGTCTAATGGTAGAATATGAATGCTCAGTGTGTAATAAACAACTTTTACTAAGTGATTTTTGGTGAAATTGTCAAAAAGGACTGTTTTGTAAAAGTTACAAAATTTGACATAAAAGTGTGATTTAGTGGAAATTAGGGGCTTCTAAAGTTATGAAAATGATTCAGCTAGTTTAAAATGCAAGGAAATTGAATAAAAATCATTTTACGAGCCTAGGGGCCAAAGTGCAAATATGTGAAAGTTTAGGGGTCAAAATGCAAATTTGTAAGAGTATGATTTTTGGACCCATATGAATAATGTGACTAATTAGTAAGCTAAATGTGGTATTATAGATCAAGGAAAATGAGATTCGGGCATAGATTGGAAATGAATGAGATTATGGACTAAATCAGAATATATAGTCATACTCGAACCCGAGGTAAGTTCATATGATTTTAATAATGCAATATTGTATTTGAATGCTAATGCTTCGATATTACACGATTTTTAAGTATATATATGTGAATAATTTGATATTATATGATTATTTTGATGACATAACATGTTCTTGATGTTTTGCTATTATGATGAAAATGTTGCAATGCCATGTGATTATGAGATATTACTACGTCAATGGAGCCACAATTCGAGTACGTCCAGTAAAGGTTTGGAAGTTTGATGGAATATGATGTTTCTTTGAAACGAGTAAGTTTGTATGTAAATAATATTTCGATTCTTTTTATGTTATTATCTTTTGTTATTATATGAGATGTGGCTGCCTATAGAATGATCAATTGATGTAAACTACGAATCGGAATTGACTAAGAACGAGTTAGTAAAATGTTCAAAAGTGAAGAATTTCCTGATTAAACCTTTGGAATAGAAGAGATACAAATGATTCGTTTTGAGTCACGTGTTTAGTACTAAGTGCAGGCTACTACGTGTACCAGATTGATAGGTCATATGTGTAGTACTAAGGGTGTGTTCTCCATTGCTTTTGGGATGAACGTTTTCTAAAAAAGTGTTTTTCTCTTAAAAGCAATGAAGAACACATATTATTGGGGCAACTTTTTTAACTTTTGGAATGAGCTTTTTTAGAGATGAAAAAGTAGTAAATTTTAGCTTTTTCAGCCAAAAAGCACTTTTTGCTGTTATTTTACCTTTTTAACCTTACTTTTTGACTTAAAATGTGTTTGATGCTATTATTTTGTGTTCTCATTCTTGGTTATTTAATATGAGTTTTACAAATGTGTTAAAAGCATTAATTAAAAATAAAAAATATTTTTTAAAATAATACAATTGTGTCAATATCTAATTACAAATATTTAATTATTATATTTAAATATTTAAATATAGTTTATATATTCTAATTAAATTTAATAAATAATTAATATTCATTACTTAGAAATATTTAAAATTAATATTATATATTAAAATATTAACAATAAGTTATAATAAATTATTTTTTTATATTTTTACTAAAATATCATAATATTAACTAATTTGAACATTATTTAAATACATATTTGTTACTTTATAATATCATGTCTAAAATGGACATATTACTTTTCAAAAGCACTTTTTGACAGCAATATCAAACACTTAAATTTTTCCAAAGCACTTCTCAAAAGTACTTCTCAAAAGCACTTTTCCACAGCACTTTTCCAAAGCACTTTTCAAAAGCAATGAAGAACTGGCCCTAAGTGCAGGCTACTATGCGTACCTGTTAACTTTGATCACGTGTGTAGTACTAAGTGTAGGCTACTACGTGTATCAGATGGTTAAGTCACGTGTGTATTACTAAGTGTAGGCTACTATGTGTACCAGATTGTTAGGTCGCATGTGTAGTACTAAGTGCAGGCTACTATGCATACCCGTTAACTTTGATCATGTGTGTAGTACTAAGTACAGGCTACTACATGTATCAGATGGTTAAGTCAAGTGTGTAGTACTAAGTGCAAGCTACTACATGTACCAGATTGATAGGTCACATGTGTAGTACTAAGTGCAGGCTACTATGCGTACCAGAGAGCTTCGGTTACAAGGGTGGTATATGCACAGGCCACCGAGTATTTATTATTATTTTGATGAGTTCAACGGGAAATTTACTAAGTGAAAATACATATGTACATAACTATGTTATGAATAAGTGAAAATATATCTATGTGAAAATTTGTGAGCAATGTGCTCGATAGTTGAGCGAATCTTTTGGTAAGATAGAATGGAGTAAGTGAAATTATGTAAAAGTGAAATTTTGTAATAAAATAATTTTAGACAATAGTAGTTGTGTGACTTTGAAAAATCACCAAAAATGGTAGAAATTGAATTAGAGGTTTAATAAGATATGAAATTAAAGATTAATGAGTCTATTTTCTCATAAAAGAAATAGTTAAGGCAAAAGAATTTCATATTCTATGATAATTGGATTTTTGTGAGACAAGGTTAGAATAATTTTGGAATCCCCTATTCTTATTTAGGAAAATCATTAAAAATTTTTAAAAAATAATTATGGGTCATAATTTTTATTCTTAAAATCCTTAATGAGTCTAGTTTCTGGAAAAATTATTTTTTCTCAATTTGGAGTCCCGTACAATGAGATAAATAATTTTTAGTGAAGAGAGGTCGGAACTGTCAGACAGTGAAATAGGGGTATATTTAATGAATAAACTGTACTTATTGGCTAGACCAAAAAATTCTAAAAATTTTGTGGTAAGAATATATATGAGCATAGTTTTAGATAAAATTAACGGATCTTAATTTTAAGTTTCGTAGCTCCAGATATATATAAATTAGTAACTATGACTCGAGAAAATAGCATATCTAGAAAATCAGCAAAAGTGTAATTATGATTACATTTTCATGGAATCATGTTGACAATTTGCTTATTATTTTTATATGGACTTACTAAGCTTTAAGCTTACTCCCTCCTCTCCATTTCCTTAGTGTTCTCCGGTCAGCTCGGGGTTGGAGACCGTCGGAGGCAACATCACACTATCAAGCCAACAACTCCGGAGTATTACCATTTGTGTATTAAATACCTTCAAGTGAGTGGCATGTGTAAGGACTAGTTTTTATGTTAGATGTTGTTATGATTAGCCAAATGTATCAGCTTATATTGATTTATTTATATGGCCATAAGATGTGGCTTAAATGGTTATGGCTTGTAAGCCTAATTATTCTTGCTATGTGTTAATGTTTGTGATGTGTTTATAATTGGTTGTTATGAATGATTAGTATAACACATGTACATGATGAATGCTCTAAGACCATTTGAGGTGGTCGTGGCCATGGCCATGGAATGAATGTGTGGCATGGTAGTAAGTTGATAATGATTGAATATGGAAAATTGTAGAATGTGAATTGGAATGTCTAACTAGATGTAACATGAGTATAAGTAATAAACACATGTATGACAACATGTAAATACTTTAACAGAATTTTACTAAAGGATGATTAACCATTAAATTGATGTTTTAATGTGTGTCTATAATGTGTATAAGTATGGGAGAGAATTAAGGACAACATAAGACTTGGAAAATAGCCTAAGTGTTGGCTACATGGGCAGAGACACGGCCATGTGTCTCAGCCGTGTGAAGGACACGGCCTAGCACACAGGCTTGTGGCTTAGCCGTGTGGATCAATTTGTTTTGTTGACGTCATAAACAGAGAATTACACGGCCTGAGGGCACGGGCGTGTTGAAGACACACGAGCGTGTCCCTGTGTCCACACCGGCGTGTGACCCTATTTCATGAAAATTTCTCTAAGTTTTCCGAGAGCTTTCTAAAGTCCTCGTTTTAGTCCCGAACCACCCCGATGTATGTTTTAGGCCTCGAAGGCCTGTATAAGGGATGATCTACATGTGTTTGAAAATTTTTAATTTGGATGAAATTTTATGGCCCGGTTTTGCATGTTTGTGAATCTTTAAGTCCGGTAATACCTCGAACCCTATCCCGGATTCGGATATGGGGAAGGGGGTGTTACACATACCTTACTTTCTACTTAACATTAATACATTCAATTTCAACTATTTATATGTATCATTATTCCATTTCTGAATCGAATCCATTAATTCGCCATGTTTCCATATCATCCTTTCGGGCTCGTATAACTAGTTTGCATGGTCTTTCACATGCCATCGATATTTATATATCTCATATGTACATTTGTAGAACCATTTTTTATTATCAATCAATTAGAATATCATTTAACCATTTCACATTTTATATTCCATATTAACTTGACTCGGACTTGAACGGATATAAGGATTCCAATTAACACACCAATTTGGCACCTAGTACCTCATTAGAACATCTAAAGTATATAAATTGTGCCCGTATTTTGTCGATATAATCGAAGACAAAACCAAAAGGATCGTTCAAAGAAAAATGAGAAAGCTGATTGACACATATTCGAAGTAACCCATACACAATCTATCCTATGGCATGTCAACTATATCTGATTCTGCTCGAACAATTAATAAGGTACCAATGATCCAATTTTCATTATACAATACAATTCAAATATCATTTCACATTCAACTTCATAGTCTCATTTCAATCTATCATCAATTCACAATTATCTCATATCACAACATGTTTCATTACATTTTCATATCACATTATCATATATCAATTAAATCATGCTACTTTCTATTTTGTTCATTTTAGTGCAATTCTCGATATTCAATATCATTCACAATGAATAAATTCATATGGAAATTATATACTTACCTCTATACTCAATCATGCAATTAACATGAATATGCAAACAAATATATTAATCTTGAATCATAAAAGTACAAATTGAATCCTCTCGTCATTCGTAGACGACTCTTGCTTTTCCTTTCCCTCTCGACGAGCCGATGTCATCTTTAGTTACGCATGATAATCCAATAATAAAACAATATTAGATTTCATCCAACTCACATTCAAATACAAAACCATACATATTTTACATTTTATTCAATTAAGTTCTTATACTCGAGATATGTGTATCTTTCGATATCTAGCATCGAATTAAAATCCAGTTTCACATTCTTTCATTAAGGACCCTATACTTTCTATTCCTACATGATTTCATGATAGATTTTCAATTTATTCAATTTGGCCGTTAATGTTACAAAATTAACTAACAAGCTTATTTAGCTTTACAATTTTGCCCTTTTCATAATCTAAACTTAATAGCTATCAAATTTAAGCCTAATTCATCAATTTCTCTATAATGGCAACTTGCTATAAATTTAACAAGTGATCAGATTGATACATGGGCTAGCTAAATCAAACTCTCATGATCATAAAACTATAAGAATTAAAGAAAAATAACTTAGGAACTTACTTACAATAATGTCTGAATGTTAGAAAGATGTTGAAAGTTTCTTTTTTCTTTACCAATGGTGGACAGAAAGGAACAAGATGAAGTGTTTTCATCTTTCTTCCCACTTTCCTAGCTATTTATAATAAGCTTAATAGTTTAATTAACTTTATTAACTATTATTAACCTTTAATTAAGACATTTTTATACATTAATTTATTATAGATAAAATTAAGTGTCATCCATCATCATTTCCCACCAAACTTAATAAAAGAATGGTTTAATAGTCATTTTAGTTTTTTGGATACTTGCTATATAGGCTTGCAAGACTTTTCTTAATTAAAACCCAAGATTAGACTTTTACAATTTAATTCCTAAGTTTTAATTAATTACTTTTTGGCTAAATTACTTAACTGATCATTATTATAATTTTATATTAACCCCGTAAATATTCCTATTTTATATTTACAAACTCAATTTATTAAAATGGGATTTCAAAACCATATTTTTCAACACCACCAAAAATTGAGTTGTTCTAAATTCCTTTTTACCTTGACTTACTAGTGGAGTTTAAAAACTCCACGGGCGGTGTTAAGGTGTAGTTAAATAATAATAATAAATTAATATTTTAAAAAGGGTTAATGTATACTTTAGTTATTGAACTTGACAACTATGTAATTCTCACCTAAATATTTTTTAGACCTAATTGGCACTTGCAAATGTAAGTTATTAATAAAGTTGGTACTTTCTATTAATACCTGACTAACACTATTAGATTTTGGGGTGATAGCTAATAGAACTTCAACACATGTCCCAAAAAATAAAAAAATTATTTTTCAATTAGAAACTTTAGGATTTTCTGAATTCATGTGTATAATGAATCTGAATCAGTAGTAATCCATAATTGAATATGGACAACCATTTATTCAAGTAATTTTATTTTTTTATAATTTTAAAAAATAATACTATAAAAATTATTTTTAAATTAAATTTTAGGCATTTTAGAAATTTTAAAATTAAATGGCAACATTTGTGCAGGTTGATTAGGCACTTGAAATAAAAAGATAAAATTCCTAAAATTCAAGAATATTTCTAAAAGTATATAAAAAAAAATTGAAATGTTTCTAAAATGCCTCAAATTCATTTTAAAAAAATATTTTTTATATTATTATTTTTAAAATTATAAAAATATAAAATTACTAGAAATACATATTAGAATGAATCTAAATAAATTGTTGTCTTGATGCAAATAAATCTAGACAACTGTTGGTCCAAGTTCTTTATGCATGTGAACTAGAAAAAGTCCCTAAAGTTTTATTAATTTTTCATTTTTTTTAAAAATATTTTTTAATTTTAGGAAACATGACAACATTCTATTGGTTGTCAACCCAAAATCTAACTATGCTAGTTTGGTACTTAACAAAAGTACCAACTTGATTAATGATTTCCAAATTTAAATCTCAATTAAGTCCAGAAAAATTTAAGTGTTAACTAAGTACATATTACCAAGTTAAAGGGCTAAAGTATATATTAAAAGTTAGAGCAGTCAGCAACATTTGATCCTTACTTGTGTAATAAAAAGTTTTCACTACCAATTTATCAAAAAAAAAAAAACCACTTGAACAAAAAATGTCTGGTTATTTATTTCCTTAAATTTTATATGTATCACTTACAAAATTAAAGGAATGATATTTGATACATTGTTAGTGTATGAGTTTCATAAACCATCATAAATAATAATGACACATAATCATTAAATAAAATAAAAATTGTGCAAAGTTTATAAATAAATTTTTATAATTTTATTTAGCATAATTTAATATTAACTAACTATAACTATTATAAATAAATATTAATAACTTCCTTAATATTTTGGGTTTAAGATTTAAAATCTTTAATTTAGGGTTTCAAATTAAGTTAAAATTTAGAGCTTTAATATTTTATTTATAATTAATTATTACCTAATTATGTTAAATAAATTACTAATATTTATTTATAAATGCTCCAATGTTTGTTTATTTATGTATGAAATTTATGTATTGGTGCACTAAATATTTTCTCTAAAATATAACTGCTAAATTAATTAAAAATTAAAGCATATAAAAACTATGAAAACATATATATTGCTTCTGTGTGGAAAGTAACGGTAAAAAAATTGCCGCTGATAGATTTATAATTCATGGTTTAGAATTTAGATAAAAATTTTTCTTCAAGAAAGATTAATGTTTTTAATATTGGTGTTTTCTTATTTGACAAAATTATTATTATAATGCAAATTAAAATGCATCGATTATCACTTATCAGTGGTATATTTAATATTGAAAGTAGTCCAGTAAACAATTCCATTTTAACTTGAAATGACAAGGTACCATTTAAGTGCGAATCTCTAGTATATTTTGAAGTGGAAAATACTTATATTAATTACAAAAATTTGATCAAAGTTTATTAATTTGAAAATTCTGCTACTTTAGGCTTCGTAATAATGGATAAACATTCACGAAACAAGAAGACAAAAACTCCCAAGTTATATGGTAATTACGGAAAAATTGTTGCTAAGCGTTATACGCTAAATTCACATATAATTAAGTGAGGAGTAGAAGTAGCAAAGCTCCAAAGCTTGGTGGAGAAAGTAGTTTAGTTGCTGTATCCATGCACAGGCTTGGATTAAAATGTTTATATATGGAAAGGAATTGGGTAAAAGATAAGAAAAAGGGATCCAGAAGAGTGCGGCCTTTGCCTTGCCTCCATTGAATTAATTACTACTACATGTTTTCAAGGTTGTTGATAAGCTTTTTTTAGTTTTGGTCTTTACTTTCTAATTGGAGAAAGTGAAGCACCTTAAAAGTTGAATTCCCATTTGTCCACAAAGATATTATATTAAATTAGAGAAAAAAAAAGTTGTAGTATTCTTCATTTTTAATTTATGAACCCAATAACCCTATTACGTGTTAGATTCCATACAGATATATATGTTTAGAATTAAACATTTGAAGCTTTTGGGAAGGATCTATAAGAAGCCAATCCCATCTCTCCCGTGATTTCTAGGAATATGATAACCGGCGGGGTGGGACACTGCCCGACGATTTTCGTTTCCATTTTTATGCATCTATAAATCAAACCTGTTTCCTTTTAAATTTTATTAACTCCCCACTCTGATTTCGATCCTTTAAGATCAATTATCCAACTTTCAGCTCAGTCACGACACTTTCGAAAAATAACAAATTAGTAACCACTAACTAATCATTTTCCGTTACAGACGTAATGAAGCTGCTATTTTCCATCCTTCTCTCCCCTTCCCCTCTCATCTCCCTCCCCCTACCAACGTGCTCTCCCATCCCTTTTCCTCTTCCCCACCATCCCTCCCCCTACTCTGATTCTCTCGCTCTCCCTCTTCCCACTATTCCTTTCCCTATTAATCAGTGAGCTTCAGGTCACGATTCAATGATCGGAATGGTGGATCGGTACCCTTCAATGAGTAGAAGAACATACCCTAGATCCAAGTCGATTTAACGATCAATGTCGAAGATTGGAGAAAAAACTATTTAAATTTTAATCCGTAGATTCGTGATGTCCAAAGCTATTTTATGAAAAAAATTGAACTGTAGAAGAGAAGGAAAAAAGAGCTTTCGATTGTGCAAATAGTGCAAACAGAAAAAGCCATATAGCATTAAATTTAACAATCTAATGACTTAATCAAAAACTTTTGAATAGTTCAATAACGAAATTAAAAAATTTACCCATAATTTAATAACTAATGATATGGTCTACCTTAAAATTTTTAAATTATTATTTTAATAAATATATCAAACCCAGAAAATTTTATATATACCGATGTTTACCCTAAAATTTAAATGAAAATGTCTATCCATACCATCTTGAACCCGATTTTTTTTTTCTTGAAGAAAAACCCATGTTCATGATTCGCCACCCCTGAAGAATTGCTGTGTTAAAAAGGAAATAAGAGAATTAAAAAGCTTGTCAAAAATCTATTCCGCAAATAGACTTCTTTTCTTCTTATGGTAAACTGAAGAATTTTGGAATCTTTGAGCTTCAAATCAAACCCAAGCTCCATTCACTCTCCTCTTATCTATAAACGTTCTCATATTTTCTCCCAAACCCATTGCATCAAAATTCAAAGTAGCTTACAAAGCATACATTAACTTTCCTTTCGATCTAGTTAGAAGTGTTGCAATCTTCATTAGATAAAAATATATATATCATGTCAAGAGTCCCCGACCCACTTATCATCGGGAGAGTTATAGGAGAGGTGGTGGACAATTTCTTCCCTAGTGTCAAAATAACAGTAACTTACAACTCCAACAAACAAGTTGCCAATGGCCATGAGCTCATGCCTGCCCTCATCACTGCTAGACCTCGGGTTGAGATTGGCGGTGACGACATGAGACCTTGTTACACTTTAGTAAGTATTATTTAAGCATTAAACATTAGCCATCCATCTTGCAATATTTCTTACTAATTTCTCTTCTTCTTTTTTCCAGATCATGACAGATCCCGATGCTCCAAGCCCTAGTGATCCCTACTTGAGAGAACATTTGCACTGGTTTGTATTGCATTTATTAGTATCCATATAGATACAATATAAAATAAAAGTTGCTGGCATTAGAATTTAAAATATACTCTCTTTTCTTTTGTTCAAAATGTAAATTTCAGGATGGTTACCGACATTCCGGGTACTACTGATGCTTCCTTTGGTGAGTTCCCAAGACTGCAATTTGTGCTTTTATGACTCTCTTTTTTAACTCATAATTAATATTAGCAATAATCAATCAATAGGGAGGGAAGTTATTAGCTACGAGACTCCAAAGCCAACAGTGGGCATCCATAGATACGTGTTCGTACTGTTCAAACAGAGAGGAAGACAAACAGTGAGGCCACCATCTTCCAGGGATTGTTTCAACACACGGAGGTTCTCAGCCGACAACGGTTTGGGCCTCCCAGTGGCTGCAGTTTACTTCAATGCCCAGAGAGAAACTGCTGCAAGATCAAGAAGATGACCCTGCCACTTCCATAATAATACATACATACATAATTTACTACTGATTAAGCAAGTAAATAAGATGGAAGTATCTCTGGTGTCCTGGATTTAGGGTTTGACACGTATGTTTAATGTGATGGTATTAGTTTCACTTTGAAATCTTGTACCGTTGTGTGAGCTACAGTTTGGTAAGGTGACTGTTTTTATGTAAGAAGTATAGGTTTGGGTTCTGTCTGTGGACCCACATCCCCCATTGCTTTGGTGGGCACGTGGCAAACTATGGCAAGGTCCCAAACTACTCCATCTATCAAGAGAATAACAGAATTTTTAAGGTCTCTTTCTCTAATGAATGACACCCTATATATTATTATATAATCTATTGCATTGCAATTTGTTATTATTTGGGGCATAGGCTTTTGGACTTTTTGCTCATTACATTTATTTCACGATTTATTAGAACGAAATGACTTCCAAATTGTTTTTTTTATTACTACAAAAAATTTATTTCCTGCACCAATAAATTTTATTTCTTAATATAGGTTTTTGTTAATTTTTCCTGTAATTTATTTTCCAATTGGGGATGTAATTTGACTATTTTGTTGAAATGTTTAGATTTATTTTTTTTCAAAATAATGTTAAAAAAATTATTATTTGCCGGAATAATATAAGAACCAAATTAATTATTGAAATATCATGTTTTGAACAATGGGGGAACATGAGGGGATGGGACTAACACCAAAACGCCACAACTAATGGAGATTTGGACTAACATCTTCTATCAAATTGTCATAAATATATTTGGTTGGTTTTTTTTTTTTCGAATTCTCATTAAAAATGAAAAGGGTATAGTGGCAATTTAAGGCCCTGAGGTAACAAAGAATATCTGCACTTCTAGCCTCCGAAAAGATTCAACTTTGCCCTTTTCCCGCCCAACACCCTTATCTGGTTGGATAAATCCCCACCAATCAATACAAAATTATAAATAAAAAACCACACGTCCAATCACGGGAGTTAGGTGATATGGCTCGAGGGTTTGAAGCTCGTCCTAAATATGGAGCAACTTTAGAACTCGTGGCTAGCATTTAACTACTTAATGAGCCTACAGAATATGGATGATTAATTATTGAGTTCATTTTAATGGATACTTAGAGAAATAAAAAAAAAAAGAACCCAAATCCATGGCCGAAAAAGACCCATGCTCCGAAAATTCCTAACTTCAAAAAATCCTAAACTTAAACCACTTACCCCTTTAAAAAACACAAGTATTATTTTGCTTTTAAGGATTATTTTGCTTTTTCTATTAATTTGTAGTGTTGTTTTATGGAGGGAGGTTATTTTTTAAATTATTTTATATTTTTTTATTTTTTTGTTATAGAAATTGATTAATGTATTTTATAAAATTATTCTCTTATTAATTATAATTTAGTTAGTTTAGTTAAAATAACTTTTTGTGTTTTGTAGTTGATTAAGGTTGAAGAATTGTTAGCTCAATCGATCAATCAGAATAGTTAATAGAGGTGAATTGACCTGTAAAAATTTTTTAGAAGCAAGGATAAGAAAATGAGACATGAACACAATGATTTTATAGTGGTTCAACCCCAATTGCCTACTCCACTACCTTAGTTGTAATAGCCTATTTTTCAGTGGTGTCGAAAAAGATGGTTTCGAGACCACAATTTTGACGTGTTAATATTTATGAGGTTATTATTGTTATATTAAAATTTGATTAGGTAATTTTAACGTTTAAATAGTTAATTAAGTAAAAATGACTAAATCATAAAAAATGCAAAAGTCAATCATTATTGTGATTTTGGGCCAAATGGATAAGAAAATATTATTGCAGAGTCTTAAAAGGTAATTAAGCCTTATCTAATAATAATGGACGATATAGGTTGATATATCATGAAAGTTAGTGTTATTTTAAAGATTAATAGGGTAATTAAGTAATAAAAAAAACCACCTAAAGATGAAAGTTATCATCTTCCCTTTTGTTTTCTTTTTTCCAAAGCCAAATGTTCATGAGAGAAAAAGCTTAAAGCATCGGTTAAGTTAATTCATTGCATGGTATGTGTTTTTCAATATGTTTTTCATGACTTTTATTTTTTTGAGATCGTTTAAATTTAATCTAATTATCTCGGAGGTTAATTTGTTAAATTGTTAAATGTTTTGGGAGATGTCATTGATGAATATGATATGTTTTTTTTTAAGTTTAATGATAGATTACTATGCTTAGTTGTTAGATAGAAATATTTTGTCAAGTGTTTTTGTAAGATTTTAAGTTTAGGAATTCAATTGTAAATAAATTAAAATAGGCATGGTTTTCTTAGAAAAATTCTAGCATGTGTGGATTGTATTTGGATGTAATTGAATTCGGTTCATTGGGTATACGGATTAATTGTGAAAATAATCATGTTTTAGTCTTAAAGATCAAATTAAATTAAATGTAAAATTTTGGAGGCAAATGTGAAAATTTATAAATTGGTAATCATTTGCACTAAATAGAATGTTGTATGAAATTATAGCTAATAAATTTAAATAAAATATTTTATAGATCAAGAACAAGTAGATAACCGAGAAAAATGGAAAGTTGCTGACTAATCCCTGAACTTTTACAAAGTTTGCAGTTTAGCCTTGATAAGTTCGTTCGGTTTAATTTAGTATAATTTGAAAGGTATTGAATTAGAATTAGTTGTTAAATGTTCAATTGATTGTTGATGCTAATTAATGTGAATTGAAGTAGAAAATTGCTTAGACCATTGTTTAGTAATGATATCTCTTAAGCCGGATGAACGTAGGATGGAGTACGGTTGACATGCCAATGGGTTATAATGCGCGCTATATAGGATTGACTTGTGATGAGGCAATGATTCCTAATTTGTGTTTATACACAAAGTATATCGAGGTTTAACATTTGTTGAGAACTATCATGTTATATTACAGTTATTCTGGCGTGTTATCGGGGGCGGATGAAAAGCCTTCGAGCTTTGCACTTGGTGCCCAGGCATGTTTCCGAGGGGATGTTAGCCTACTGGCTAGGCAATTAGTGCTAAGGCGTATTTTCATTTGGATTAACTTGTTTGAGCTTTTGACATGTGTTGGATGTATAACTATGTACTCATATCCGTAAATCGTTCATCGGGTAATATCTCCAATGTTAAATAACTCGTTATTGATTTGTTTGAAAGTTGTTCATGAATTTTCTAATAGCATTGTGGCTTAAAATTGAATGATATTGTATCGTTATATTAAAATGCAACTCATACATGATTGTATGTATATAATTACTTGTTAATGATTATGGTTGACAGGAAACACTATTTATTACTCTTGTTGTTATAAAATGCTATGTTTAATTCAATAAACTTTATTGTTTTAATTGTTGAACTTACTAAGATCTATAGAGGCTTATTCGTGTTATTTTCTTGTTTCCTTGTAGATAGCATTTTGTGGAATTGAGCGGTTGGATCAACTTGAGGATCACACTACCATTCATATTTTAGTAGTTTTTGAAGTTAACTTTCGGGTTATATGGCATGTAATAGGTGAAATTTGTAGATGTTTGATTGTAAATTATGTGGTAATTATGGAAGTGTTGATAAGTGTTGTATAGGTGTTTGAAATTATGGTATGAATGTATATGCTTGAATTAGAAAAGAAATGGTAAGTTTTAGTATGATATGATTTATGATTTGAGAGTTTGAATGAACATTTGTTAATGTGATTAGTGTATGAATGTGATATGGAGTATAACTTTGAATTTGGCTAGTTTTGGAATGTGAAGTGAGGTGCCAAATGATGGCTTATTGGTTAGATATAGGTTGAGTGAATTTGACATGTTTTTGAGTGTGTTTGAATGTAGTTTAGTCATATGAATGCATATGGAATTGGGTTGTCGTGGTGTGTAAGTGAATGGGTAGAAAATGGCTTGTTTTAGGGCCAATTTGTGAAGCATACGGCCTGAGACATGGGCTGTCACAAGGTCGCGTGCCACACACGACCGCCCCACATGATCATGTGTCATTATTAATTTAGGTGTAGGTTTTACATGGTCTGGCACATGGCCTGTGACACAGACATGTGACCCTATTTTGAATGCCCACACGAGCGGACACATGGGCTGGGACACGACCGTGTGTCCCATACTTCGAATGCTCACATGGTCTAGGCTAAGTCACATGGCCTGGACATACGACAGTGTGACCCTTTTTTCAAAAATTGTCAATTTTTCCAAACTTTTTTGATTTGTTTCAAAATGAACCCCGAACATTCCCAAACTATTTTTGGGGCCCTGTAGGCTTAGTTTAAGGCCCATAAGTGTATTTTTACCTTGATTAAAATAAATTATTGAATGTTACTATTTAATTTATATAATTGTTTCTATTTGAAGCTAAATGTTCTTATTTGTATTGTAATACTCTGTAACCCTAATTTAACGACGAAGACGAGTTAGGGGTGTTACATTAACTTTTCACCACTAAGGATTTTCCAAAATTTACTAATTTGATGAACATTTGAGGACAAAGTTTAACCTTACAACTCTTTTAAGATTTCTACCTAGATGTTAAGACATAAACCCTATCAAAAGAGCAAACAAAGAAACAATCCTCACAAGATTAGAATGTTTGCAAATGAAGCACACACCCA
This sequence comes from Gossypium hirsutum, assembly GCF_007990345.1. Taxonomy (NCBI): domain Eukaryota; kingdom Viridiplantae; phylum Streptophyta; class Magnoliopsida; order Malvales; family Malvaceae; genus Gossypium; species Gossypium hirsutum. The sequence continues at coordinate 65,255,432 of NC_053431.1, forward strand.
ATATGTAACATCCTGAATTAGGGACTAGTCAGAAAAGTGGTTTCGAGACCATAAATTTGAGATAGAAATAATTATTATATGATTCTTATGAGGTCTATGATATGAATGCATGCTTATGTGAAAGTTTCCTGAAGAAATTCTATGCATAAAATGTCTAATTGAATTTTAGGGACCAAATTGAGTAAGATAACTTGCATTCTAGAAGCTTTAAGCATGAAATTGCTTTAGATTATGAATTAGAAGGTCCTAATTACCAGTTTGACCAATTTCTATAATTTTGGACAAAAATGGGCATGTATAGGAAAAAGTTGAAAGAAAAGTACAAAGGGTATTTTGGTCATTTGGTAAATAAAAGAATAAAAAGGGAAAAATAAGTCAAAAATGTGCTCATCTTCTCCAAATGATAGCCGAATTTTTCAATAGCCATAGCTACGATTTTGTTCAACATTTCAAGCTTGATTGTAAGTGCTCCTTAGCCCCGTTTTTAATTTTTTTTTGTATTTTTGAAGTCTTTAAAGCATGATCTACCCATTTCTATCTATATTTTGAGCTAGGGTTCATGTATGAAATTTGACCCATGTGTAACATAATGTTTGATGCATGATAAACATCTTTTACTAGGTGATTTTTAGTGAAAACACCAAAAAGGGGGACTTGTTTGTAAAAGTATAAAAGTGGGTAGTAAAAATGTGAAATAAAGGAAAATGTGGGCTGATATGAGCATGGTATAGGTTCGGCTAGACTTGGGTAACAAAGAAAATGCATGCATCTCATTTTACGAGCCTAGGGACTAAATCGTAAATAAGTGAAAAGATAGTGGTAAAAAGGTAATTTTACCCAAATCATTAATATGGATTGATTTGAATAATGTGATTAATAAACAAGTTAAATTCTGCATTATAGATCAAGAAAAACATGAACTGGGTCTTGATCAAGGAAAGAATAAAGTATACGACGATTAGGCTCGATTATCATCATTTTGTACCGAGGTAAGTACATGTGTAAATAATGTGACAATGTATTATATTTTGATGTTTTGACATTATGTGATAAATGTTTTATCAATATTATGTATGCTATGACTAATGATGACTTTGTAAGTATGAATGATATTGGTCGTTATCCACAACGTTACGAGCAAGTACGATGGAGATGCTATGTGTATATGAGAAAGAATCCCGTTTAAACGTTAGGAATAGTTTAGGATACAAGTGACATGTCACTAGGAATTAAAAAATCTGAACTCATTGAGTTAGTCTGGGTTCGTATTTTATATATGAGGCATTCGAGGTCGTTGAGTTGGTCTGAGTTCATTATGGATGTGATACATGTAATTGGGTTCTGGGCAATGGTCTTGTGTGTCCTATCTATGACTAGGTAATCCTTGCGTGGGTCGGATACCTAATAGCTTATATGAGCAGCCCGTGTAGTTACACCTTAATCAATAGCTTATATGAGCAAGCCCGTGAGTTGCTGCTTTACGAGCGTTACATGTTATGAGGTAGCTTTGGCTACGTATGTATATGTGGCACTTATGTGCAAGTTTTCCACATATCCAATAGTATTCCGAGTGTTCAACGGGTGATGCAATGGATGTGATGAAAGTCCCAAAGAGGGCATGTTAAAGAGGTATGGTTATCTGATATGCTACGATGAGTACAAGTATGCACGCTAAATCCATGAATAATGCCTTGATAAAGAATAATTTGTGATGAGAATGTATATATGCACATATTATAATTAAGTCCAAAAGTTTAAATGATGAATAATCCTTATGTCTGTGTTACTATGTCTTTGCATGTTAATTACTTACTATCATTGCATATTATTTGTATGTGGACTTACTAAGCTTTAATGCTTACCCCTCTCTCTTACCATCCTTGTAGTTCCGTTAAGCTAGCTCAGGGATCGAAAGCTGTCGAAGTATTCAATCACACTATCAAAAGAATATTGGGTATAGTGAAATTGTTATTTTGAGTATGGCATGTATTAGGGGACTTGGTCATTTTGTGATATGTGTCATGCTATTTGGCCAAATTGTGAAGGCCTATGATGTTGATAATTCATTTTGTAATAGCCATGTGATATGGCTCATAATTGATTATTGGGTTGTAATGTCTAATTATTCATGCATGCATGTGTTAATGCCTTGATGATGTGCTATGTGGTTTGTTTGATGGAGATGTGATGAGGAATGAAATAAGTACTTGGAAATAAGATGACCATAGACATGAATGGGTAATTTGAGGTTATGGTAACAAATTCGACTATGCATGAAATTGGTGTGGAATGTTTCCAAATGGTGTGACTAATTGAATATGTAATAGAACGACATTATGAAGGTGTGAAAGTGCCATGATGTTGAATATTTGAGTCTCTAAATATGTCATGTTGCATGCTATGAAATATGTTTGAGTGTATGAATGATTGAGGGTGACAATTGCCTTGGAAAATAGCCTATAAATGGTCCACACGGGTAGACACACGAGCATGTGTCTAGACATTATGTGACACACGGTCTGCCCCACGGGAGTGTTGAATGGCTGTGTGTCCCCTGCACCTAAATTTTGCAAGTCAGTATGCCCAGTAGTAAACACATGGGCTAAAACACGGACGTGTGTTTTGGCCGTGTGAGAGGCACGACCTACCGACATGGGTGTGTAATCTAGCCGTGTGAAGTCTGCACCTTTTTATGAAAAATTCATTTATTTTTAATTGACCACACAGTCTGGCCACACTGGCGTGTGATACAGCCTGTGACCCTAAATTGGTGCTGACGTCATAGTCAGAGAGTTACACGGCCGGAAGGCACGGGCGTGTCGAGAGTACACGGGCGTGTCCCTTGTCTCACACGGGCATGTGACTCTGTATTAGGGAAAATTTCCCAAACTTTTCTAAAATTCTTGGTTTAGTCCTGAACCACCCCCGATGTATGTTTTGGGCCTCGTAGGCTCGTATAAGGGACGATATGCATGTGTTTGAATGTTTTTGAATCGGTAGAAATTTTGTGGCCTAGTTTTACATGCATTTTATGTTTAAGTCCGATAATGCCTCGTATCCTGTTCCAACGTTGGACATGGGTAAGAGGTGTTACATAATAAAAACACTTGAGCTAATAAAGTACAATAAATGCTCACAAGTGTTTATAAGAGAAAGATGAAAAAATTAAGCACAAATGGTTGGTAATAGATTTTTTTATGTTTCTTGATAGCTCTTAATCTCTTGTAATCTCTCTTGTTGTTGTAGAAGTTTTGGAAGCTGGTATTTATGGCCTCTAATTGGTTTCCAATCATTGGGGCTATTGGGAAAATGAATTGAGTCATTGGAGGTGTAAAGACTAAAGCATTAATGGCTTCTGCAACAAAAGGTATTGATACATTTGAAGGGATATCGATACTTTGGGCATTTAATGCCTAAATTTAGTGATCGTTTAAGCTTATAGTATCGATACGATAAAGAATGTATCGATACTTGCTATAAGGTATCAGTACCTTAAGGAGGGTCTCGGTATGCAAGCAATTTTTCTTTAATTTTTTTAAACATTGAATCGTAAAATAATATGATATAAGGATAAGGTATCGATACTTTGTGAAAGGTATTGATATTTTGTTAAAGATATTAATGCTTTTAATTTTTTCTCAATTTTTCTGATTGCTCAATTTTTCTGAACTTCGAAGCTTAAATTGGTATCGATACTTGGGCCTCTTTGATCCCTGCGAGTAGTTTTACACTTGATAAAAATGTTTGGAAAAATTGTTTATCATTTTGAACAAGCTGAAAATGTTTTCTAAGCGTTTGAAAGATAGATTTAAAAGTTTATCTCTTAAAAATATATTGAAACAAATTTCCACTTGAAATTTATCAAGTTTTATTAAAAAAATACATTATATTTGTTATATCAAAACATTTATCAAATAAAGCTTAGCTTAACAATCCCCCTTTTTGATATAATAAAACACTTTAGTAATTTTTTGTTTTTGAATAAAGTACTCCCCTTAATAAAAAATCAATTTCAATTGAAGGCTCGATTTTTTTTTAAATGGTCACAAAATAATAGAGATTAATTACCAACAAATTTACCTTTTCTCCCTCTTTTTTTTGTTATCATAAAAAGAATCAAATAAAGCTTAAGAGAAAGAAAATTGTTAGTCCAAAACAATAAGGAGCAAGAAACTAACATTAAAGTTCAAAGTATCTCGAAGTACCAAGTAAATAATGAAGTACAACAAGTTCAAAAAGCATAGAAATAAATCAAACAATGCAAAATATCCTATGTAAACATGAAAGTGCATGATAATACAAAATGAGTCCTAGTCATTTTGAGGAGGTTGCAATGCAAGAAATTGAGACACTAGGTAAGCCATATGTTCGTCCAATGTAAACACTCGTCACCTATGCCACAAACTTTGTCTCGCAATGAGGCAATATCTCCAAGAATGGCCAAACTTCTCAACTAAAAATTGAGGGTCTTATGGTGGAGCTTGTAGAGGAGGTTGAACCGAATCACCTTCTTCAGTATCTTCATTATTTTCATCATGGTGGACAGCTTAGGTAGCCTTTACCCATTCACCAGTACGAGCATCTTTCTTGTATCCAATATGACCAAGAGAACCAACACCAATAGATTGAGGAATTAGAAAAGGAAGATTGAATCGAGTGGGAATTTTGAGACGCTTGAAAAAGTAGGAAAGATAGGTTCCAAAAGGTAGAGTTACGGCACTAGTGAGCTCTTTTTCTATGACCTTTGTAGTATTGTAAAACAATCAAGGTCGAGACGCCAATTATTTTGAAAACAATCAAGCCACCAATAATCAATGGCTTGAAGGACAACATGTATTGAGATAGGTCATAAAATGCAATTGAGAATAAGGTGAAGAAAATGATCATGAAGATTAAGCTCAGAAGCATTTGAGCTAGGAATGACTAAAGCGGGATTTGGAGAACCTTTATCATTTGATTCACCATCGGGAGGAAGTTTTAAAAATTCTCCAAAGTTTTCAAGAGTGAGACTAATAGGAGTATTCATAAGAAAGGAGTTTATGGCAACAATGATCCCACCGGAGAGGTCATGTTCAAGTAAAGCATTTGAGTAAAAAGATTGAACAAGGTTAGCATTGGTGGAAGAACGAATTTTAAAGAACCAACCCAATGCCAATTGACTAAAGTTTGGAGATAAGTGAAATTTCAATTGGATAAAGTTTCCAAATCAATAGGGTGATAAACATTAACTTTTCTAGAAACAAAGTAAGTGTAAAAATGATTTCCTCGAAATTTCTAAAACAATCATTTAGAGAGCTACTTTAACCACTGGGAGGGTTTAATGAAGAGGCATCAACACAAGTTCATTTCTTGATGGGCATGATGACTAACTAGGATACTTAAACACACTAATGAACTTAAAAACTTGGTTCAGGAATTTTGACAAACACCTTGTGGGCAATGTTTTATAGAAACTTTTTCAAAGGTATTTTTGGGTTGGGCAAACCCCCTACTCCAAAACCATAATATATATTTCAATTCATCCCAATATCATGATTCAATCATAGAATTAAAATAACTTAATTGTATTTTCAAAATTAAAGGAAAAAATATAAATTGTTACATTAATGTTCTTGAAGAAAACAAAACTTAATGGGAAATAGTTGAATCCTTGATACGATGGATAAGTAGGATGATTTTGTTTGAGAGTTTTGAAGAGTGAAAAAGGATTTGAAAATCTCATTTTTAGGGTTTTGGTGTGCAAAACATCTGTAGAGGGAAAATATGAGATAAAGTTTTGCCAAATCTTCTTTTAAAAACATGTTGTTTGAACCCTCTTAAACCCAAAGGTTCAATACCTTTGGTGAGGTTTTGATACTTCACCTTCGCTGTAATACCCCTTACCTGTATTCAACACCGAAATAGGGTACGAGGCATTACTGAACTTACAACCCAAGCATTCACACAAATCCAAGTCATAAATTTGTGTCCAAATTAAAACCATTTGCATACAACCATAAAGTCCCTAATATAAGCCTACGAGGCCCAAAACATGCTTTGGAAGTGGTTCAGGACTAAACCGAGAACTTTAGAAATTTTCACAAAACTTAGAGAATTTTTGCTATAAATAGGGGTCACACGCTCGTGTGGTTTGGGACACACCCGTGTGGACTGGCCATGTGGTCACACATGCCCGTGTCCCTAACCTGTGTAACTCTCTGTTTTGCAATGCATGAATAAATTGATGTCACACGGCCAAGTCACACGCCCGTGCTAGGTCATGCGGATAATTAAATTTTCACAAAATAAGTGCAGACTTCACACACCTAGGACACACACCCGTGTCTTTGCTCGTGTGCTCAATTCTGAGCGTTCTGTTTCTCAAAATTTAGGTGCAAGGGACATAGGGCCAAAACACATGCCCATGGGGTAGACCATGAGTCACACACGGCCTGGACACACGCCCGTGTGTCTACCCGTGTAGACAAAAGAAACACTATTTACCAAGCCATTTACCACCCTCATTTACACCTACACTTACACCAATTCAATAGAACAATTAATGGCATACTTAGGTAACCAAAACATCCACAATTATGGCTAACACATGCCAATACAATAACAACATCCATCATACTCAAAACATTTATTATGCCCTAAATCAATCATGAAAATTTCAAATTCATTAAGCCTCAAATTACTACTTTCAAGACACCTAATTGTGCACAATCTTACCATCTCATCAATATATCACATTTCCAAACATTTCACATTCATGCTATGAATCACATTCTGTCATTCACCAAGCATACCATGACTATATCACCAAAGACATTGGCATATATATGTGTAACACTCCTTACCCGAGACCATCGCCGGAATCGAGCACGAGCCGTTACCTGACTTAACTTACTAATTCGGGGCATAAAATTTTCTTTTAAGATTAATTTATTTACATTCATCCAATATGTCCCTAAAAAGGGCCCTCGAGACCCTAAAACATGCAATTGAAACTGTTCGGGACCAAACCGGAACATTAAAAAATTTTCGAATACTTAGACAAATCAAAACAATTTGTTTCATTATTCCTTATAAAACTGTCTACCTGTGTCATAGTCACTAAATAAATCATAACTCGAGTCACAAAACTCAAAATTTAAATTCGTGAATTTTTCCTAAAACTAGACTCATATATCTTCTTATTAATTTTTTTTTCAGAATTTTTGGTCTAGTCAATTAGTACAGTTTATTAGTTAAATTTTCCCCTGTTGCACTGTTTGAAAACTCTGACCTCTCCTCACTACGAATCAATTTTCTCCCTGTACAGAATTCAAATAACCAATCTAGAAATATAAAATATAACTCCTAATTCATTTTGTATAATTTTTAGTGAATTTATAAAATCAGAATAGGGGATTCAGAAATCGCTTTGACCCTGTGTCACTAAAATTCAAATATCTCTTAATATACACTTCTTTTGCCTACTCTGTTTCTTTCATATGAAAATAGACTCAATAAGCTTTAATTATATATCTTATTCATCACCTAATACTATTTATAATATTCTTGGTAATTTTTCAAGATCACATGAGTGCTACTGTTCAATACTGTTTTAATGCTAAATTCACTTTTTAGTGATTTCTTTGTATTAACTACCATTTTGGCATACATAACACCGAAACATGTTCTTCATTAGAAATTTAAATAACTAATCATTATAAAATATTTGCATACCATTCTTTAACCATATCATAAGGACATACACACAAAATGGCTAAGAACTTATACATGCCATAAACTAGAACGTTTATAAATGAATGGTAACTTGATAGTCGATATGTGAAGTGATCTCTAACGACCTCCAACCCGATCTTGCTTTTAAGTACTCTAAAACATAGGAAAGTGAAATAAGTAAGCTTATAAAGCTTAGTAAGTTCACATGTAAAATAATAAGCATTGGCAATCAATTTAGCTTATTACTATGCTGTCATAATTTGCTGAAATAATGTTTAGTTCTTACTTTCCATCTTACTCATCGGTAATCTTACCAAAGGCTCAGAATACAAAAGGCACCTTACTTAATAGCTTGCTTACATACCTGCAACATCTCACTTAACACATGAGTACAATTTCATAATGTAGGCATATTGCCAATCATGTCATAAAGTGTCACATGCATAACTGAAAACTCATCACTTACTTAATACTTGATAATCTCAACTACTTACAATCTCAACATTAAATAAGCCTTAAATGCATGCCTGTACTCTTTCTTTATGTTCTCACCTTGTCGCTTCTTTGACTTACTCTTTGGATTACTCGGGAACCTTTTCCTCTTTGAACTTACCATTGCCATGTCTTGACATGGTCTTACGTGGTATCCTTGCCTTATGAACTCACCAATGCCATGCCTTGGCATGGTTTTACATGGGACCTTTGCCTTATAGTAACTCATAAATGCCATGTCTTGACATGGTTTTAAATGATTTCCTTTCCTTATAGAACTTATCAATGCCATGCCTTGGCATGGTCTTACATGATATCCTCATCTTACCAAATGTCATGTTCCAAACATGGTCTTACATGGTATCCTTGTCTTAGTGCTAATGCCACATCTTGATGTGGTCTTACATGGAGTCCTTAATCAATGCTGATGCCATGTCTTGACATGGTCTTACACGGGATCCTTGCCTTACCAATGCCATGTCTTGACATGGTCTTACATGGTATCCTTAACTGTCAATTCCTCCTTAAATGCCATGTTATGAACATGGACTTTTCCATCAATTCTTCCTTAATTGCCATGGTACAACCATGGACTTTGAGATATCAATGCCTTGTCAAGTCATAGCTGAAACATACTTGCTTAAATTCTCAAGGTTAGTCGCATAACTCAATAATAACAATACTAATAACAATAATTGCATAATAATAAAATGCTACTCAACTTACATACTTACATTATAAATCTCATCATATCATCAACTTAACTTATTCTCATCAAACTATGCTTGTCAATACTTTCTTGTTATCATACAAAGCCATAATACAAAATATGGTCTTACATATAAATTATACAAGTTCTCTTTCCAATATCGAATTATTATCGAACATTAATCATTATATTTGAAACTCAATACTAAAGTATTTATGGCCAAAATATCAATTTATCATTCAAATATGCATAATTACATGCTTATTAAACTTATGAACTTACCTCGATACCAAAACGACCATTTTACCAACTTTCCCAATATTCGATTTTTCTCCCATTCTAGGTCCAAATCTCACTTTTCGGGACCTAAAACACCATATTTCACTTATTTAATTAATGCACTATTCAAAAAATTCCCTAACTCAAACTTTGGAAAAATTACAATTTTGCCCCTAAACCTTTACAGAATTATGATTTTTCCCCTAGGCTCAGAAATTAAAATTTATCCATTTTTCTTATGTTTTATGACACGCTGAACATTTTTCCCTTCTATGGCAACATCAAATTCCCACTCTATCATGTACTTATGAACATTAGGTATTTTTACCGATTTTGTCATTTTACTCGTTTTCACTTAAAATTGCATAGCAAAAGTTGTTTAACATAATTTCAAGCTTCATATTCTACCATAAAACATCAAAATAAACACATTTAACCTATGGGTATTTTTCCAAATATGAACCCTAGCCTGAATTATTGCTAGAATAAGCTAAATCAAGTTACGGAGACTCCAAAAACGTAAAGAACATTAAAAACGAGGCTAGAACGGACTTACTATTGAGCTTGGAAATCTTGGAAACCCTAACCATGGCTTTCCCCATACTATATTCGGCCTCCATGAAGAATATGGACCAATTTTGGCTTTATTTTCCCTTTTTAATTCTTTTAATTACTAAATGACCAAAATGCCTTTAAAGGCTTTTCTTTCAAATTTGTCCTATTCTTGCCCATTTTTGTCCAAACTTAAATATAATTGTCTAATTACTAAATAAGGACATCCACTTTAAGAACCCATTTCAATTAAATCCCCTTTATTATCTAGAACACACATTTTGCTAATTTTACAATTTAGTCCTAATTATCAAATTAGGCACTTATATATAAAATTTCTTCACGAAATTTTCACACAATTATTCAATCAATGAATAAACCTTAAAACTTAATCAGAATAAATTTTTTTGACCTCATATTTTTTGGTTTCGCAACCACTATTTTGTTTAGGCCCAATTTTGGGATGTTACATTTCTCCCCCCTTAAGGGATTTTCGTCCCCGAAAATCTTACCTACAAATGGATTCGAAAATGATTTCCAGCAACACTTTCAAATTCTTGTTCAGCCTTGGCATACCCAACATTTTACTTCTTAAACTAAGGCTCTGAACTGGAATACCTACTGATAAGCAACTGACCTTATTTTATCATTAACGTCATACTCTCTGATGAAACGCAACTAACTCTTCTTTTCTTACCAAAATGGAAATTCTCTACCACTAAGGTACTTTCAAAAAAAATACTTGTTTCTCTTTTGAGTGTCAATATTCTTATCTTTCGATTCTAATACAATTTTTGATAATCTATCTCTGATTTCTGTAATTAATTTTCACTTTCTTCTAATCCTTTCTGCTCAATTTAATTCTATGAATTTCTCTTTCTCAATTCAACTATCAGTACAAAGGTGACATGCAGTAACATTTAGCAATCTCATGGTCAAAACTTACTGTAGCTTTCTTCTGAAGTCACGGTGCAACCCTAGATTTCCAACCATAACAACTAAAATTTACACTCTAAATGAATTGACAACCTCAAAATGAATAACTCAGATAATCCTTCAGTAGAAAAACTCATTCGTACTGAGAATAATACACAAACTTCTTTGAGCAATCAACCATAGCTCATTTAACCTTTTGGTGATAATGCTAATTCTGTTGCACAATTCTTCGAAATACCCTAACATTTTCACACAAACATCAATACTAACTGTAATGGCTTCTAAGATACTTGAAAATCAACTTTAACTCTCTAAAAGTTTAGGTATCAAATTCAAAGTCTGGTACATAACATTTCACACTCTTACTAGTATAACTAAATCAAGTTATCATCCATCTCTGTACTTCTCAAATAATCAAATAATTATCACTGTGCTAGGCATCATAACTGCTGCAAAATCTCTTGATTTCTTATTAACACATTTCTAGATTCCATAAACTCTTTATTCAAACCAAGCTGAATCATAATGGATACTTCAATTGTCAATATCTTCAACTATTTATACTTTATTAGCATGAATTCAAGCCAAACTAAACTTCATACAATGAGAACTTTAACAATCAGACAACTTGGATTTGCAAAAATATACCTCTGATGCAACCATTCTGATATGCGTATACAACTCTGTACCATAACCTCTAGAATATGTACTATTTACTCGGGTCATTTATCTATTTATACATGAAAAATCAGCATTTATTTCTGAAGCCATTAATAATTCAAACATACATATAACTCAATCAACTGCTCAACTGAATCAGTCTCAACTAAAAGACAATAACTTTTCAAAAACTGTTCTTCTCTATGCTGTCATGATATCTCAAACATACATTCTGTCGTGATTTCTTCAAAGAGCTAATCGCAAATCATTATTACTGCATAACTCAAAAGAACATAACATTCGGTCTTTAACTCACTGATATATATATCAAGATTATGCGAAAAATGAAAATCAATACACATGTCTGAACTGAACTACACTGAGGCGACAATACTCATACTACTCAAAAATCATAATGCTATAATAAGATTGACTTATCAATTACTTTAGTAAATAATGTCCCGGGTGAAAATAAAACATCCTGATCATCTGAAAGATTTAAACACAAGTTTCAATAACAACCAGTGCAAAAGCAGAATCTTTATACCTCTGATAACTATACCTTTGTACTTTCATTATCAGACCCAAACTCGTAATCATCATAAACATACTCATAATAAGAAGAAACCATTTTCATCAATAGAGCATTTTCTGCTAATGTCTCATGGTTGATACTTTGAACAATAATTTATTAATAAAACCGAGATAATAAAATCTCAGAACATAGAGCTACATAGAATTCTTGGTAACCACATCTCATGAAGAATAGTTAAGGTTTCAATAGCATCTCAGAAAATTTCCAAAAGGAAAGGATAATACTTACAAGCACTGGGAACAACTATGACAGAAGCCATAAAATTTTCCTTTACTTTCATTAAGCAATAGTTAACAATACAGATCACTAACATTATACAAATCTTACTGTCAACCTTCCATCTACACGCTAAAGTAGAAAACTGGAATAGATAGAGCAATATCAATCACAGCTCAAACAAACTATAATGCTTTCATCTGTCTGTAAATTTAACTAACATTCTCACACTGCAGGAATTGCATCTATGATCTTGCATATATTTATATATCTCTGAAAGTAAATGTACACATATAATAGTCGGAAAAGATTTTTCTATAATTTCTCAACTATAAACTCTACATTCAACTATTAATACGGCTCAATTATTATTCCTCTGTCTAATTCTGTCATTACTGAATTCACATTATCCCATTCATAGTTGGAATTTATTCGGAAGAAAATCTAGCAATCATATACCTTACGTATCATACTTGAATCAGTGTATTAGCTGAGCCTGACCTTTCTTTTACTGTGACATTTTAGTTATTTGGATGATTTTATTATTAACCTGGCATCCTTTCTGCAACTGTGATCATTTGCTAAATCATTCTCGACTCTGATTGCATCGTCAATAAATCTGTCACTGAACTTTTTAATTTTCCACTTTAGCCTATTCAATCTGAATTTCATGAAATCTCATTCTGAATTACCTTGCTGATAAGGGGGGGTGAGGTTATAACACCTCTAACTTACCTCTTACATACTCATGCATATAACTTAACACTCATCATATTAAAATATTATCACAGTTATACAATTTGCTTCAAGCAACTTAACATGCACGTTCATAATAAAATGACTTCATGATCATCTTATACAAATTAGTGCACTTATACATGCATCCATTCACTTAACTTCTCCAGTTATACATATAGCATCATACAAATGCCAATTTAACATGAACACTTATCTCAATATAAACTTTCCTTTCATCTTATCTCATCTTTCATATTTCCCGAACAATTCTTGTTCAAAATTTATTCATTATCACATAAACGTCATGAATCATTATTCTTACATTTTATGAGCCTCAACTCATCATAAACATACTGTCTGTACTATCAAACTTAGCTCGATTGGAGTGCGCATCTTTCTGACAAAACATGTTATATCCGGGTCGGGAGTCGTCACACTATCATAGTTCAATATGGCATGTATAGCTAGACTCTTACTCATACTGAATATTTTGAGAACTGATTAAACATTTGCTCTAAGACCAATAAATGTAACACCCCTTACCCGAGACCATCACCAGAGTCGAGCACGAGGCGTTACCTGACTTAACTTACTAATTTGGGGCATAAAATTTGCTTTTAAAATTAATTTATTTACATTCATCCAATATGTCCCTAAAAAGGGAATTCGAGACCCTAGAACATGCAATTGAAACTGTTCGGGACCAAATCGAGAATATTAAAAATTTTCTAAATACTTAGACAAATCAAAACAATTTATTTCATTATTCCTTATAAAATTGTCCACCTGCGTCATAGTCACTAAATAAATCATAAATCGAGTCACAAAACTCAAAATTTAAATTCGTGAATTTTTCCTGAAACTAGACTCATATATCTTCGTACTAATTTTTTTTCAGAATTTTTGGTCTAGTCAATTAATACAATTTATTAGTTAAAGTTTCCCCTGTTGCACTATTCGACTACACTGACCTCTCCTCACTACGAATCAATTTTCTCCCTGTACAGAATTCAAATAATCATGTTGTTTTTTTCTCTTGAAATTAGATTCAATAAGGAATCTATAAATATAAAATATAACTCCTAATTCATTTTGTATAATTTTTAGTGAATTTATAAAATTAGAATAGGGGATTTAGAAATCGGTCTGACCTTGTCTCACTAAAATTCAAATATCTCTTAATATACACTTCTTTTGCTTACTCTGTTTCTTTCATATGAAAATAGACTCAATAATATTTAATTATATATCTTATTCATCATCTAATACTATTTATACTATTCTTGGTAATTTTTCAAGATCACATGACTGCTACTGTTCAATACTGTTTTAATGCTAATTTCACTTTTTAGTGATTTCTTTGTATTAACTACCATTTTGGCATACATAACACCGAAACATGTTCTTCATTAGAAATTTAAATAGCTAATCATTATAAAATATTTTCATACCATTCTTTAGCCATATCATAAGGACATACACACAAAATAGCTAAGAACTTATACATGCCATAAACTAGAACGTTTATAAATGAATGGTAACTTGATAGTCGATAGTGTGAAGTGATCTTCGACGACCTCCAACCCGATCTTGCTTTTAAGTACTCTGAAACATAGGAAAGTGAAAGAAGTAAGCTTATAAAGCTTAGTAAGTTCACATGTAAAATAATAAGCATTGGCAATCAATTTAGCTTACTACTATACTGTCATAATTTGCTTAAATAATGTTTAGTTCTTACTCTCCCATCTTACTCATCGGTAATCTTACATAAGGCTCAGAATACAAAAGGCACCTTACTTTATAGCTTGCTTACATACCTGCAACATATCACTTAAGACATGAGTACTCTTTCATAATATAGGCATATTGCCAATCATGTCATAAAATGTCACAAACATAACTGAAAACTCATCACTCACTTAATACTTGATAATCTCAACTACTTACAATCTCAATATTAAATAAGCCTTAAATGCATACATGTACTCTTTTTTCATATTCTCACCTTGTCGTTTCTTTGACTTAGTCTTTGGATTACTCGAGAACCTTTTCCTATTTGAACTTACCATTGCCATGTCTTGACATGGTCTTACGTGGTATCCTTGCCTTATGAACTGATAAACTGTAATGCATACATATTTCTATCCTATGCTTAGCACATTTTATGGATGATTTTTCCTTAAAATTGGTGAATTCGATGCTCCTAATACCTTAATTTCATGTTTTATACTTAGGTGGGCAAAGGAGAGTGAAAGGAACGAGAAATGGGCCAAAATGGAGAAAATGGGCCAATGTACGAAATCAACACGGCCTGGACTTCCTCACACGGGCAGACCACATGGCCGTGTCCCTTTGGCAAGATCAAAACACGATTTACACGGGTAGATCACACGCTCGTGCCCATTTAACAGCCTTGACCACGGCCTTAAGCAATCGCACACGGGCGTGTTCCTGCCGAGCCCAAGTTAATCCAATTCGGAAAAGGCCAATTTTGAGGGCTCTTAGGCATTCCAAAGCCTATTTAAAAACCTGAGGAGGCACTTAGACGGGGAACACGGAGGAGGAAGTAAGGAATTGCTCAAGGAAAGCCAATCGATCCATCTTAGAAGCCGGATTCACCATCAAGATTGAAGATCTCCCTTCAAATTCCCTCAGGAGTTTTTGGGTTTTCTAATGTTTTGTTATTTTTATTCTTTTGTGATGTTTTCTTTAATTAGTATGAACTAAAACCCTTAAATATCTAAGGGGAATGAAACCCAAGACGAATCTTGTTATTAGTATCTGAATTGTATGATAAATATTTGACATGTTCTTAATTATGTGTTCTTAATTTTTATTTTGATATTCCAGGATATTGATTCAAGTTAAGCTCTTGTTCAGAGGAGGAATAGACCATGTCTAAGAGTAAATTTTTTATAATTAAGCGGAGTTGGTTGCACGCCTAAAGATAGGGTGACAAGATTTTGTCAGATTAGGGTGAAACCTAATAAGGGGATCCATAGATCGAGTTAATGCAACCCTAGGGCGTTAATTAGAAAGAGATTTCAATTATTCAAACTAGGGTTAGACGTTGTTAGTCTTGAGAGAGATAATAATATAACTTAGGGATCTCTACGGAACAAGTTGAATGAATAAATTGTCCGATTCAGAGTCAAATAACAAGTGAAGTCTAGGTGGATTTTTCCTTAGGTATTGTCTTAATCAATCGAGTTTTCCAAAAAGTATTTTCCCCAAATTTTTTTCTGTGATTTCTTAGTTTAATTAATTAGTTAGATAAACAAAAACCCTTTTATTTTTTAGGCTAGATAATAAAAAGAAAGTTGATACTAGTACTTTTAGTTCCTTTGGGTTCGATAATCCAGTCTTGTTAAAGCTATACTACTGTTCAATAGGTACACTTGCCTTCATTGTGATAATAGTTAGTTTCAAGAACAATTCATTATAAATATTTAAAACCTGTCACGAATATCACGTATCAAGTTTTTGGCGCCGTTGCCGGGGAACTAAGATATTAGGAACACTCGATTTTTATTACAGCCATTTACTTTTACTGCAATTTAAATTTTATTCTAATTTTTATTACTAATTCTTCTTTTTCCCTTTTTCTGGCAAGTTCTTATAGTTTATGACTAGAAGAAACCCGTTAGGACCATTACTTTTTGACAGTGAGATCGATCACACAATTTGCAGAAACCAAAGAGAAATAAGGCGAAGCTTAAGATACACAGAGAATGAGCAAGAGGACGATATTCAAACCACAACGAAGGAGATGGCTGAAAATCAGGAAAACCTGATACCTCCTGCGATTGCTGTTAATCCAGTAAATCAGAATCCTGCTCCGCGCACTATGTATGATTATGCTAAACCTTCTTTAACAAGAACTAAATCAAGCATAGTTAGACTTGCTGTAGCTGCAAATACTTTTGAACTGAAACCTAACATAATTCAAATGATACAACAATTTGTTCAGTTTGATGGTTTGCAAGACGAAGATCCCAACCCGCACTTAGTAAACTTTTTAGAACTATGTGATACATTTAAAATTAATGGCATTTTTTATGACGCCATCCACCTTCAGTTATTCCCTTTTTCTTTGAGAAACAAAGCTAAATAGTGGTTGAATTCGTTACCATGGCGGTCAATCACTACTTGGGAACTAATGACAAAAAAGTTTTTACTAAAATATTTTTCGCTGGCTAAAACGGCTAAATTACGTAATGATATCTCTTCTTTTGTGCAGATGGATTTAGAAACACTCTACGATGCATGGGAGAGATATAAGGACCTTTTACGAAGATGCCCTCATCATGGGTTACCACTCTGGCTACAGGTTCAAACTTTTCATAATAGCCTGAATCCTTCAACTGGACAAATGGTTGATGCAGCTGCTGGCGGAACCATCAATAATAAAACACCTAAAGATGCCTATGAATTTATAGAGGAGATGTTACTGAATAACTATCAGTGGCAAGTCATGAGGAAAAAACCAACAAAAATAGCCGGTGTTTATAATGTCGATTCGATCACCATGCTTTCTAATCAGGTAAAACTCTTGAATAAGAAAATTGATGGTTTTCTTAGTTCTTCACAGGTTCTCCCAGTAATGCAGTGTGAAGCAACTGGAAGTGGATCGAGCAATTCAAAATACCTACCTTATGGCCATAACATGGAGAACTAGTAGATAAATTACATGGGTAATAATCCTCGATCCCAAAACAATCCTTATAGCAATACTTACAATGCAGGTTGGAGGAATCACCCAACAAACTAAAAGATCCAGAGAGTTTTACGATTCCTTGTTTAATTGGTAGTTTAGATGTTAATAATGCATTGGTTGATCTAGGGGCAAGTATCAATGTTATGGCTTACAAATTGTTTAAGCAACTAGGTCTAGGGAAACCCAAACAAACTAGGATGATCATTCAATTAGCAGATAAAACTGTCAGATTTCCTAGGGGTATCATTGAAGACGTACTCGTTAAAATTGACAAATTTATATTCCCATTTGATTGTGTTGTTTTAGACATAGAAGAGGACAATAATGCTCCTTTAATTTTGGGAAGGCTCTTTTTAGCAACTGCTAGAACAATTATTGACGTTGGCATAGGTGAGCTCGCAACCCGAACAACGCATCGAAAATTGAAGGTGATTGTACAAATTGTTCTACTAAGACTGATCATATGGTGCAACCTATTTTGCAGGAAATAAGTTCGAAGGACACACATGAGCCATGTTTAATCCACAACAAAGGATCTACACATGAAGAACGAATGTTACAAATCGAGGAGTTAGATGAATGGCTGACATTTAAACTGAGAAAACACGATAAACCAAAACTACGTCAGAACGAGCTCAATGCCTCACCAAATCAACTTAAAGTTGGAGATAAAGTTTCATTAGATGCCGCAGATCCTCACATTGACGCTGCCAAATCGAATGAAGAAATTCCTCTTACGATACTTAGCATTTTCGCATTTGGTACAGTCAAGGTAAGTCATCCCAAATTCGGCACCTTTAAGGTAAACAATACCCACCTAAAACCTTATTTTGATGGGATTCTTAGTACGAATGAGGAGTATAAACTCCTTGAACCACCATGACCAATCACCAGAGAGGTAAGTTGAGCTTAGACTATAAATAAACGCTTCTCGGGAGGCAACCCGAGCACTAACAATATTAATTTCTTTAAATTTTAGTTTTAACATCTAACATACTAACCGACTCATGGAACGCAGGCTTTTTAAAGCACACATGGCCAGGCACACAGGCGTACCTTAGGCCGTGTGAAAACAAGGTAAAATTTTCCCTAACCGGGATGCGATAAGTCGCCACGGTCGTGCGTTAGGACAGTGGGCAAGTCTGCCAAAACAAAACGGGCGTGCGACACGCCCACGTCGTAGAACCGTGGTTGAACATGAGGAAATAGCACGGGCATTTGCCACGCCCATGCCTAGAACCTGTGGTCGAACCTGTTAGATTAACATGGGCGTGGGCCTACATACATGGGCATGGGAGAAGCGAACAGAGATCGACACGACCGTGCAACATGGCTGTGTACACCAATGCTCTTAATTTCAAAAGCTACGAAACACACGGGCGTGCCCCAATTTCTCTGTAAACACCTATTATTTATTTTATTTTATTTTATTTTTATCTCTATATTTTGAAATTATTTTTTTATTTCCTTTTAATACTATTTTATCCTGAGTTTTTACAATTTTTATTCTTCAGCTATTTCATTACGAGTAATTAGGCTTCAGTATACCTCTTTAAGAGTTCCTGATTTTATCACAGTCAGAAAGAGCTCCAAAGCTCATCCTCGCATAAGAACTAAAAACTCCACCGAGAAAGGTTCTCCACGACTGCCATGTCCTGCTCGACCACGACCATAGCTACCACTAGATATAATGTTCTTTTGGTGCAGGACTTATGGACTAATGAACCTCTAACACCACCGGAGCATCCTCCTCCACTCTCACACCGATTATTCTCCAAAACTCCAGTTCAAAGAATTCATTCATCATTCAGGAAGTTTCACTTCTCTCCCTATCTTATGATTATAAATCTATCTTTTTCAATATATCTACCTTTGTACATTGAGGGCAATGTACATCTTAATTGTGGAGGGGTCTTTTATATCAGAAAAATCCCTGAATTTTGTTTTATTCTCATGCGATCTTCTCATATCATTATTAGAATGAATTCCAATTAGTCTATAATGTTTATTGATATATCTTGAATTAAAACATAGGCATTTATGCATTGGTTGTTTAAACTTTAAGACATTAGGGAATCAAGCATGATAAGTTGATTTTTGAAGAATTAAAAACTTTTAGGTTGTTTCCCCAATTTTAGGTATTATTTTGAGTTGGAATTCACAAGTTTAAACATCAAAAAGTCATAATTTTTGTGAGATCTTGAGCCTTTAGAGCATCTATTATTTCTTTCATGCTCACTTTCATTATGAGTGGGTCAGTATTTAATTGCTACTCTAGAACTTGCTTGATTATGCATGTCAAGACCACACCATTTGATTTGATATGTCAAAATGATAAAGACACTTAGGTTTAACCCACTCACTCCATAAAAGCCTACCTTTACAATTAACCCTTAGTGAACCCCCTTGAGCCTGACAACCCATTCATTGATTTACCCTCAATATTAACCCATAACTCATTATTGTTGAAATCCCCTAAATTAATTTGATCCTTATTTTTGTTGAGATCTGAGTTGGAATAATTGCTTAGCTATGTTTTATTCTATTTTATAATTTGACTTGTTCTTAAAAAAAATACATGTCTACATATTAGTAGTAATGATCTTCTGAGCTAAAGAAGTTAAATTCCATATTCTGAGAAAAAGCTCTGTTGTATGCAATTGATGACTAGTCATTTGTCTAGTTAGGCAATTTTTCAGTTCCATCTCGATTCTAACCCTTTTTTTTAGTTTGTGACCACACCCTCTAACCAAAGCCACGTTACAACCCTCTAAAGACCTTTTGATTGATGTTTCATCTCAATTTATAGTGGTGAAGATTTGATTTTCATGCAAGCCTATGGTAACGACTTTTCATTATTGACTATTGGGTGCTTTGTGACAGCCTTAAAGTGACCCTAGTCGGAAAGTGGTTTCGGGACCACTAAACTGAGTCATAAAAAATAATTAACCATCATAGTTGATGCTTATTATATGTATGTATGCATGTATAAAAATTTCATATTGGAATTTTGTTAATTGTAAGTGAATTTTATTAAATAGGACTTATGTGGGAAAATTTAGAAATGTGCTAGGCAAATGTAAAGTGGCCTATTTATGCATGTTGCAAAATAATTGTACTTGCATGTCAAATTAACCAAAGAACAAGATGGTGGTCGGCCATGCTATAAGTTAAAGCCTATTATAAACATTTGGTGTTAGTGTTTTATGGGAGAAAGAATAAAATAAAAGGTTAGTAATAAAGTAATGAAAAGGGAGGGGTGATGAAAACAAAGTTGTCTCATCCATGTTCCCCCCATTGCCGTGACTTGAGGAAGAAAGAAAAGAAGAAATCGGTTCTTCTTGGCCGAAATGAAAAGAGGAAGAAGGGAGTGAAGCATTCGGTTATCCTAGGTCAATATTAAGGTAAGAAAGTTTATACTAGTTCTTGAAATTTTAGTTGATATGGAGTGAGATGTCAAGTTATTTTTGTAACCCATGTTGAAATTTTGAGTGTGGAATGAGTAAGGTTTTCGGCTATGGAGATTAATAAGGGTGATGGTTGTTGTTTCATGCTAAATCTAGATGAACAATGGTAGTTGCTTACATCTTGATATTTATGAGTTCCTTTCTTGGTTCTACCTTAGACCCACGAAGTATATTTTTATTTAGTGTTGTTTGAGATTGATGATAGAAGCTAATGAGTGAGAGTTGGATAGATATTATGAGGTTAAAATTCATGGGATTGTAAGCTTGTAAGTTGGATGATGAAATTCATGCTTTGTGAGGGTAAATGGGTTAAAAGGAGCATTCGGCCATAATGTAAAAGCATGATGAAGTGATGTTAAATGCTTTGAATATTGAGTATATGTTGTTATAAGTTGAATTTAAGGTTTGTTAAATTGTCTTTGTCATTGCCGAATATGTGTAGTTAAAGAAAAAATTGTTAAAGTGCTTAGTTAATTGATATTAGGTTAATGTATGTGTTTTGAATTGATGGAATGGAGAGGATGCTTTAATTGTGTTATGAACAATTATATGTTAAATTAAGGTTTGCTAAGCTAGCTATTAAGGTGAAGTACAAATGTTAGTATTTGATTGCTAGTGTATATATGAGTATTAGCCGAGTTTTGAACTTGAAACAAAATGGTATTTAGTCAATACAAGTAACCATATTTGTAGAATGTATTAAGTATAGAATCGGCCTCAACATAGACATGCATATTCGGCCACATGAGGTAGATTGGTGTTGCATGTATTCGGTTAGAGGCAAACATATTGATGCTTTTATCTTGGCTTAGATAATCGACTAAAAGAGAGTGTGGGCTAATATGTTGAGTTGATTCATGATTTCATATATATGTGACTCTAATGTCTAATGTATGTATGGGTTAAGTACCTTGAGTTTCTCTTTTTGATGTTCAAATGATTAAATCAATTTATTTGTTAAATTAAGCTCAAGAGAAAAGGGGAACTAAATCCGATAAAGGGAAGGAAAAAGTGATCGAATAGCCGTCGAAATCGTTCAACAACATCCGAGGTAAGTTTTCGAGTAATGAAACTTAGTTTACGATTTGATTAAGTCATGACGTATAATCATAACAAATATACCGTGATATAATGATTCTACTTGAATTATATGTTGAGTTAATTAGTCTATACGTATGATGGGTAGCCGTATGTGCATAGAGATCATGTCACAAAGCAAACCAAATCATGCTGTTTGTATGTGGCTATTGAGCCGAAAATGGGAATGCTTAATAATTGATTTGTGTTTGAATTCTAGTTATGCAAATGAAATAAAGATGTGTCATGATTTACTGATATGTGCAAGAATATTCAGATGATAACGAAGGCATTTGTGCTAGTGACTAATTTCGGGCTAAGTCCCGAAGGCATTTGTGCGAGTTACTAATCCCGGGCTAAGTCCCGAAGGCATTTGTGTGAGTTACTATATCCGGGCTAAGTCCTGAAGGCATTTATGCGAGCTACTATATCCGGGCTAAATCCCGAAGGCGTTTGAGCGGGTAGCTATATCCGGTTAAATCTCGAAGGTACTTGGTTTGGGAATGAGCGATCTTGCTGTAATAATTTCAATTAAAATGCTTGTAAAATCCCAATGATGAGGTATGTTTCGTATATGCATTGGATTAGTTGATTCCTTTTAAATAGTATTCGCTCAGTCGATTAATGAGCTTCTGGCTTTTGGTTAAGTTGATTCTCTTATGTATGAATATAAGGGTTGGTAATGTGAAGTAGGTATGATTTTGAGAATGTGTGTATGTGAAATTATCCGTTTAGTCATACGAATGCTATACTTCAATTGTGCCTAATTTCATTGCTCAAAACTTACTAAGCAGTAAATGCTTACTCCGTTTCTTTGATTCTCTGTTTTATAGATTTTGGTTCGTCAGCTATCGGACTCGGGATTGTCGAAGTCAAAATCGTCCACACTATCAAAGCCCTTTTGGTACACTTTTGGTTGAACTCTGAAAATGGCATGTATAGGACTACCCTTTTTGTTGTTGGTCATGTACCCTTTGGTTTTGTATAAATTTGGATAGCCATGCGAAAATGGCTTATATATATACTTTGAGCATAGCATTAAAATCGTTTTGTATGTTGTTCATTGAGAGGTATGGAAATGTTTGGTAACGGTTAGCCATTGGAATGGTTGATCATGATCATTTTGGTGCTTTGTATGACAAATTCTAGTTGATTCATGGAAAACCATGAAATAGGTAAAGTTTACCTTAAAAACAGATGCTGACAGCAGTAGTGGTGTGGATTAGAAAAATCACTAAAAATAGTAGGAATGGAATTAAATAGTAAATAAATTATGTAATCGAACCTTTATGAGTCGAATTTCATATGGAAGAAACAAAACAATAATATGAGTCGTATTTTAAGAGATATTTAAGTTTTCGTGGAACAGGGCCAGAGCAATTTCTGGATCCCCTGATCTGACTTTGGAAATTTACTATAAATTAACTAGAGATAATTAGAGGTCATTCCATATATGTATAGATTCGTTTTTGAGTCTAGTTTCGTTAGAAACAAACGGCATAAGTAATGAAGCCCTGTACAGGAAGATATAAAAGTCGTAATGCATAAAGGTCAGGGAAGTCGAACCCTGAAACAGGGGAGACTTTAACTAATAAAATTTACTAATTGGCCTGATCAAAAATTTTAGAAAAAAATTTTTAGATGGATATATGAGTCTAGTTTCAGGGAAAATTTACGGAATCTGTTTTTGAGCTTCGGAACTTGAGATATGATTTTTAAGGTGATAGTGACGCAGTTAGCTAGCTTGTCTGGAAATTTTTAAAATGGACTGTGAAAATAAATGAATTATGTCTGTTAGCACCTCGTGTTCGACTCCGGAAACGGTCTCGGGTGCGGGGTGTTACATGCTTTATTTATTGTCCTTAAACACCTCGAGTGATTTGAGTGAATCTTTAGTGAGGATGTGAAACTTTGTGATATTTTGAATCAAAGGTCATTACTTAGATGAAGGGAGACACCTATGTTTTCATGATAAAATGCTCAACTTGGAATGTTTGAAACTTTGATGTTCTTTCAGTTGAATTTTTAATGTATGATTACCTATGGATTATTTTGAGATATTATCGATAGAAATTATAAGTTGAGAAGAATTTATTTTGATTATGTGTTGAGGATTTTGCTTGAGGATAAGCAAATGCTTAAGTGTGGCAGTATTTGATAAACTGTAATTCATACATATTTCTATCCCATGCTTAGCGCATTTTATTGATGATTTTTCCTTAAATTGGTGAATTCGATGCTCCTAATGCCTTAATTTCATGTTTTATACTTAGGTGAGCATAAGAGAGTGAAAGGAACGAGAAACGGGCCAAAAACAAAGAAAATGGGCCAACGTACAAAATTAAAACGGCCTAGACTTCCTCACAGAGGTAGACCACACGGCCGTGTCCCTTTGGCAAGGTCAAAACATGATTTACACGGGTAGATCACACGCCCATGCCCATTTAACAGCCTTGACCACAGACTTAAGCAATCACACACGGGCGTGTCCCTGCCGAGCCCAAGTTTAGTCCAATTCGAAAAAGGCCAATTTTGAGGGCTTTTAGGCATTCTAAAGCCTATTTAAACATTTGAGGAGGCACTTAGACGGGGGACGCAGAGGAGGAAGCAAGGAATTGCTCAAGGAAAGTCGATCGATCCATCTCAGAAGCCAGATTCACCATCAAGACTGAAGATCTCTCTTCAAATTTTCTCAGGAGTGTTTGGGTTTTCTTATGTTTTGTTATTTTTAT
This sequence comes from Gossypium hirsutum, assembly GCF_007990345.1. Classification (NCBI taxonomy): domain Eukaryota; kingdom Viridiplantae; phylum Streptophyta; class Magnoliopsida; order Malvales; family Malvaceae; genus Gossypium; species Gossypium hirsutum. The sequence goes on from NC_053431.1 coordinate 65,280,315, forward strand.
TCTTTTGAAATGGTTTCTTTCATTAGTACGAACTAAAACCCCTAAATACCTAAGGGGAATGAAACCCAAGATGGATCTTGTTATTATTATCTAAATTGTATGATAAATATTTGACTTGTTCTTAATTATGTGTTCTTAATTCTTGTTTTGATATTCCAGGATATTGATTCAAGTTAAGCTCTTATTCAGAGGAGGAATAGACCCTGTATAAGAGTAAATTTGTCATAATTAAGTGGAGTTGGTTGCGCGCCTAGAGATAGGGTGACAGAATTTTTCCGGATTAGGGTGAAACCTAATAAGGGGATCCATAGATCGAGTTAATGCAACCCTAGGGCGTTAATTAGAAAGAGATTTCAGTTATTCAAGATAGGGTTAGACGTTGTTAGTCTCGAGAGAGATAATAATATAACTTAGGGATCTCTACGGAACAAGTTGAATGAATAAATCGTCCGATTCAGAGTCAAATAACAAGTGAAGTCTAGGTGGATTTTTCCTTAGGTACTGTCTTAATCAATCCAGTTTTCCAAAAAGTATTTTCCCCAAATTTCGTTTCTGTGATTTCTTAGTTTAATTAATTAGTTAGATAAACAAAACCCTTTTATTTTTTAGGCTAGATAATAAAAAGAAAGTTGATACTAGTACTTTTAGTTCCTTTGGGTTTGATAATCTGGTCTTGCTAAAGCTATACTACTATTCGATAGGTACACTTGCCTTCATCGTGATAATAGTTAGTTTCAAGAACAATTCATTATAAATATTTAGAACCTGTCACGAATATCATGTATCATGAACTCACCAACGCCATGCCTTGGCATGGTCTTACATGGGACCTTTGCCTTATAGTAACTCATCAATGCAATGTCTTGACATGGTTTTACATGATTTCCTTGCCTTATAGAACTTATCAATGCCATGCCTTGGCATGGTCTTACATGATATCCTTATCTTACCAAATACCGTGTTCCAAACATGGTCTTACATGGTATCCTTGTCATACCAAATGCCATGTTCCAAACATGGTCTTACATGGTATCCTTATCTTAGTGCCAATGCCACATCTTGGTGTGGTCTTACATGGAGTCCTTAATCAATGCCGATGCCATGTCTTGACATGATCTTACACGAGATCCTTGAATTACCAATGCCATGTCTTGACATGGTCTTACATGGTATCCTTAACCGTCAATTCCTCCTTAAATGCCATGTTATGAACATGGACTTTTCCTTCAATTCTTCCTTAATTGCCATGGTACAACCATGGACTTTGAAATATCAATGCCTTGTCAAGTCATAGCTGAAACACACTTGCTCAAATTCTGAAGGTTAGTCGTATAACTCAATAATAACAATACTAATAACAATAATTACATAATAATAAAATGCTACTCAACTTACATACTTACATTCTCAATCTCATCATATCATTAACTTAACTTATTCTCATCAAACTGTGCTAGTCAATACTTTCTTGTTATCAACAAAGCCATAATACAAAATATGGTCTTACATATAAATTATACAAGTTCTCTTTCCAATATCGAATTATTATCGAACATTAATCATTATATCTGAAACTCAATACTAAAGTATTTATGGCAAAAATATCAATTTATCATTCAAATATGCATAATTAAATGCTTATTAAACATATGAACTTACCTCGATACCAAAAAGACCATTTTACCAATTTACTCGATATTCGATTTTTCTCCCGTTCTAGGTCCAAATCTCACTTTTCGGGATATAAAATATCATATTTCACTTATTTAATTAATTTACTATTCAAAACACTCCCTAACTCAAATTTTGGAAAAATTACAATTTTGCCCCTAAACCTTTGCAGAATTACGATTTTGCCCCTAGGCTCAAAAATTACCATTTATCTATTTTTCTTATGTTTTATGACAAGCTGAACATTTTTCCCTTCTATGGCAACATCAAATTCCCACTGTATCATGTACTTATGAACATTAGGTATTTTTACTGATTTTGTCGTTTTACTCGTTTTCACTTAAAATTGCTTAGCAAAAGTTGTTTGACATAATTGCAAGCTTCATATTCTACCATAAAACATCAAAATAAACACATTTAACCTATGGGTATTTTTCCAAGTATGAACCCTAGCATGAATTATTGCTAGAATAAGATAAATCAAGTTACCGGGACTCAAAAAACGTAAAGAACGTTAAAAACGAGGCTAGAACAAACTTACTATTGAGCTTGGAAAGCTTGGAAACCCTAACCATGGCTTTCCCCATGCTATATTAGGCCTCCATGAAGAAGATGGACCAATTTTGGCTTTATTTTCCCTTTTTAATTCTTTTAATTACTAAATGAACAAAATGCCTTTAAAGGTTTTTCTTTCAAATTTGTCTTATTCTTGCCCATTTTTGTCCAAACTTAAATATAATGGTATAATTACTAAATAAGGACTCCACTTTAAGAACCCACTTCAATTAAATCCCCTTTATTATGTAGAACACACATTTTGCTAATTTTACAATTTAGTCCTAATTATCAAATTAGGCACTTATACATAAAATTTCTTCACAAAATTTTCACACAATTATTCAATCAATGAATAAACCTTAAAACTTAATCAGAATAAAATTTTTTGACCTCAAATTCGTGGTTTCACAACCATTATTCCATTTAGGCCCTATTTCGTGATGTTACAATATGAATATACTTAGGTTTACAACCATGTTAGCCAAAATAAGCCAAGTAGCATGACAAGGTACCAAATCAACCAATAGCTATTACAAGCCAAATCATTTGGCCAATCATAATGACACATATAACAAAATGGCCAAGTCCCTATACATTCCATACTTTTAAAATACTAAGATCATCAATACCCAAAATGAAAGTTTGATAGTGTGATTCGAATCTCCGACAATCTCCGATCTGAGCTAGCTTGGGGACATTATAAAAACATGGAAAATTGGAGTAAGCTATATAGCTTAGTAAGCTCGTATGCAAGAAATAAGCAACTTTATCATGCATATAACATTTAAATATTATAACATAATTAAATGTAAATTTACCATGTCTCATTATCATATTTCATTCCATCACCAAACTTACCTCATTTTCATCATTTTAAGCATTTAATAAACATGAGCTTTACGTACATACCTGAACCATCTCGAAATGAACTTACACATACTTTCATCTTTTGACATACCCATGAACCACTTGGAATAAAAATGTCTGATACTCAAGAAATTCGCACACTAAGTTCCACATATGTAGCCAAAGCTACCCAAGTCTCATATCACATAGTTGCTCGCTCTTGAGCTATCAACGAGCCTGCTCACACAAGCTGTCAGCCAAGACGTAGCTACTTGGTGCTGCTCACACAAGCTGTCAAGTATCTGCAACATATGCAGGTATACTCAGCCACCGATAGGACGTACAAGACCAACACCTGCATCACATAATCATATAACACATAATGACCCTAGTGACATGTCACTTGTATCCTACCCTATTCCTAAGGTTCAAACGAGATTTCTTGCTTGTTGATTCGTCGTCAAACTCGTTCTTTGAGTTATAATCATTCACATAATCAAATATAAAATTCATTCAATACTAAAGCATTTAAATACAATTATTTTAAAGCTTATTTTTAACATACGAACTTACCTCAGAACAAAATGGCTAATAATTCAATTTAGTCTACAACCTTGTTCTTTCCTTGGTCTAGGTCAGAACCACTTCTTTCTTAATCTATAATACCACATTTAACTCATTCAATCATTACATTATTCAATTTAATCCCAAAAACACCTTATGGTAAAAATTATATTTTTGCCCCTAACTTTTCAACTTTTTAGATTTTAGTCCCTAGGCTCGTAAAATGATTTTCATTCGATTTCTTCATTACCCAAGCCTAGTAAAATATTATTAGTACTCATATCAGCCCACATTTTTCATTTATTCACATTTTTACACACATTTTACAACTTTTACACATAGGTCCCTATTTGACATTTTCATCAAAAATCACTTGGTAAATGTTGTTTATCTAACACCAAACATACATTTTATACCATTAAACATTAAAATATACAAATATTAAACATGGGTAAAATTTTAGACTTTTATTTCCTTTGAAATTAGTAATTGAAATAACTAGATTAGGTTGAGACAACTTCAAAAACATAAAAATCATCAAAAACGGGACAAGAACGGACTTATAATCGAGCTTAAAAGTGGCCAAAACCCTAGCTATGTCTTATCCTTGCAATTTTTAGCTATGGGGACTAATTTGATAAAGATGACATCTTTCATTTTAGTTATTTTTGTCTTTATTTACCAAATGACCAAAATGCTCTTCACTTAAAACTTTGAAATTTTATCTAACCATGTCAATTTTTGTCCAACTTAAAATATAATGGTCTAATTACCATTTAAGGACTTCCAATTTAAAATTTCATAGCAATTAGACGCCTCTAGATTCTAGAACACATAAGTTGCACCTATTGCAATTTAGTCCTATTAGTCAAATTGGACACTTTATCGATAAAATTTCTTAACGAAATTTTCACACGATCATTCAATCATACTATAGACCTTAAAGAAATAATAAAAATAAATATTTCTACTTTGGACTTGTGGTCTCGAAACCACTATTCTGATTTGACCTTAAAACGAGTTGTTACAATAGGTATTGATACTTTATCAAAAGTACCGATACTTCAATGCCCAAAATGGTTCAAAATTGCATAAAACTTCCCAGAATTTGTTCTAAGGCCCAAAATGCATGAAACTGATTTAAAATGATATTTTGGTTATTTTTAATGATTTCACACACTTAATGATGCAGAAGTAAGGCGCGATGCATATGAATTGTAGAAAATCATAAGGTTTTTAAAAATTGATAATTTGCATAAAGTCTATTTAAACATACTCAAAGGAAATAAAAAAATTTACATACTAGACAAAATAGGTCAAAATAAACAAATCATGGAACTTGAACTCCCCCTAACTATTTACATATAAAAAACCATAGAAGTCACTCATACATACTTTTTCAATAAATTTCAAGACATAAAACAAATTAAAAACATTAAAGTGAATTAAAGCATTGGAACACAAAATCAAGGTAAAGTTGTGATATTTAGTTCTCTCCTAAGTGTCCAAAACCTTTCTTTTCTAAAAGCTTAGCGAAAATATCCACTAATTGATGCAAAGTATTAACATATTCTAGAAAAATATCTCCTCTTTGGACATGATCTCTAATGAAATGATGTCTCATTTCAATATCTCTAATGAAATGATGTCTAATTTCAATATTCTTGGTTTTAGAATGTTGATGAGATTTTTAGTAAGACAAATAACACTAGTACTTTCACACTTAATTGGGATAGTATCTACATCAATTCTGTGACAGCCCTAATTTGACCCTAGTCGGAATGTGGTTTCGGGACCACAAAACCGAGTCATAAAATTTAGTTAAAATTTTATTTGCATATCTTATATGTGTGATAGTACTTGTATAAAAATTTGATGTTTTAATTTTATCTTAGGAATGTGAATTTTGCTTGAAAGGATCTAGTTGAGAGACTTAGAAAATTATGATAGGTAAATAAGTAAGGACCAAATAGTATTAAAATAGGAAAGTTTGGGTTTGCATGTCAAAGTGCCCAATTCATGTTAAGTGGCCGGCCAAGCATGGTTCCATTCCTCCAAGTTTATGTTGTTTATTATTTAATATTGGTAAGTAAATTAAAATAAATTAAAGAAAGGAATTAAAAAGGAAAAGATGAATAAAATAAGGAGGGAAGAGGGAGTGTTCATCTTTTTTTTTTCTTTGGCTATTGCCGTGAGTGAGGAGAAGGAAGGGAGATTTGGTTATTTGATTTTGGCTTGGAAGATGGCTAGAATGAGGTATGTATTGAATGATTCTTGAAAATCTATGCATGTTTGAGATGGTTAGTTCAAATTCTACTCATCCTATAGATTTGACTTAGGATTTTGAGGTTGAAATTCGGCCAAGAAGCTTGAAACTCTTAGTAGATATGTTAATGTCATTAAAATGGATAGTAATGTAGGATATGGTGAGTGCTTAATTGCTTTTAACTTGAAAGTTGAGGTTAAAATGGGTTAAGTGATTGCCGAATCTAATTTAGGGGTGGAGGATTGTGTTCATGTTATATTGGATAGGTAGAGGTTGTAATGAGGTTGAAATTGTTGAATTGTTAGTTGGGTAACAAAGGAAGCAATCGGCCATATGGGGTAAAAATGGGATGTTCATTTTAGTTGTTGTTTCATTTTTGTGAGAAATGGGTCAAGTGTTCATGAGATGAAATTTTGTGATTAGATGAATTAAAAGTAATAGTATAGTTGATATATATATATAGATATACATATTCGGCCATCACTTAGGAGCTTATGTGATGTTGAGTTTAAGCTTTGCATATTCGGCTATATATACATATATATGTAAGCCCATTCGTGATATTACCTTAGGACTATGTATATATATAACCGACAAAAAATGGGAAAAACTAGCAAAGGTGATTGCCGAATGTCCAAGTATGCATATGCATGTGTGATTGGATTATTGAAAGTATGGTAATTGCATAAGGTTATTAGCCGAATAGCTAAGAACATAAGGTAGCAAGATAAAAAATTTTACCATGCCGTTCCGTATGTCATAAAACCATTAAAATGTGAATATCAATATATGTAGCAGAGCGGTTGAATGAGTTAATTTATTTGTTTAAGCTCAAGATCCTAAAGGAGAGGCGTCCAACAAGGGGAAATCGAAGGTCATCGAGTAGCCGACTTGGAATTATTTTACCCAACACAAGGTAAGTCATTAAGCATATAGTTGGTATTGATTTAAATGATCGTAATACCTATGCAATTGTGTTTAATGAGATGAAATGTATACAAATGTATATGTATGTAGAGATGAAATTGTCGAATGTAAAAAGGAAGTGAAGCGTATAGAGTGGCTGGTTTTCGGCACTAAGTGTACGGGCAATAAGTGTTCACGGTTGTGAGATTGGCACTAAGTGTGCGGGCTTGAAATGCATGGCACTAAGTGTGCGAGTTTAAAGTACATGGCACTAAGTGTGCGTGGTTGATTATTAAGCACTATGTGTGCAAACCCACTATATATATATTTTCTATCAATTATTTATATTAAGGGTGCGACCTTACCGAGTCGATTTCGGACAGCGGAAGGGTAAGTACCTTGAGTTCATGGCTAATAGGTGCTATGTTTATATTTGGAGTTGAGCGTGGTAAGTTTTGAACCTATGTGATGATTATAATTGAAGTCACGTACATAAGGTTCATCGTGGAATAGGTGAAAGTTCGTTTAGTTCTATGATTGTAACGAAAATAAAATGATGTATGGAAATGCCTCAATTATTCTATTGAATAGCATATGAAATGTCAATGTAGGACTTGGAATGAGATTGAATCGTAAGGTCTAAGAAACTATGGCATAGTTCGGTATGGATGGAGTACTTAGCCTCATTTCGTTGTTTCCTCTTGTGAAAATTTTATTAATGGATGGTAGTGTAATGCTTATGACTTACTGAGTTATATACTCATTCGGTGTTTGCTTGTCACCTATTTTAGGTTTCTTGGACTCGACTTTTTGCGTACTCGGGACCGTCATCGAAGTCATCACACCGGCTAGCAACTTTTGGTATTTTCTTCTTAGTTGGTCTAGGAGAACATTTCGGCATGTATAGGCTATTATGTTTTGTTGAAATTTGGTATGTAAACTTTTCGCCATGCGAAAATGGCATAAATGTTCGGTTGGATTTGGTTCTATGATGTTTGGACACAAGTCTTGGTAATTCGGTTTTGGTTGAGTATTGGTTGAGGCCTACTCGGTTATTATGCCGTATGTCATGGCTGATTATTTTCGGTGTTAAATTCATGATTTGGTAATAGTGTAGTAGGGAGATGCTCGGTGATGATTAGCCTTTGGCATGGCTAGTCATGGTCATAAATTGTGACATGTATGATGAATTATTAGTTAGATCAAGGAAAAATCATGAAATAGGCATAGTTTGTTTTAGTAACAGATGCTGACAGCAGCAGTGATGTGAGATTGAAAAATCACTAAAAATAGTAGAAATCGAATTAAATAATGAATAAATTATGAAATCGAAGATTGATGAGTCTATTTTCATATGGAAGAAACGAAATGACCATATGAGCTGTATGTTAGGAGTTAATTAAATTCTTGTGAAACAGGGCCAGAGCGATTTCTGGATCCCCTGTTTTGACTTAGAAAATTCACCGTAAATTTTATCGAGATAATTAGAGGTCGTTCCTTATATGTACAAATTCATTATCGAGTCTAGTTTCATCAGAGACAAACGGCATAGGTGTTGAAGCCCTGTACAGGGAGATATTTAAATCATAAGGTACAGAGGTCAGTGTAATCGAACCTTGAAACAGGGGAGACTTTAACAAATAAATTGTACTAATTGGCCCAACCAAAAATTCTAAAAAAATTCCCCCATAAAGATATATGAGTCTAGTTTCGGGGAAAATTTACGGAATTGGATTTTGAGTTTTATAACTCAAAATATGATTTTTAAAGCGACCACAATACAGTAGCCAGCTTGCCTGGAACAAAAAAAAATAGGGGGAAATAAATGAAGTAAGCCGGTAACACCTCGTGTTCGATTTCCAGTAACGGCCATGAGTTCGGGGTGTTACAAATTCCATAGTCTTTTAGTTGTTGTTTCATCCATAAAACTTGAGCACAACAACTATCGGTGGAGATATATTCCGCTTTGGTGGTGGACAATATGATCTGCCACAATTCAATGTGGAAAATTAGCTTATTTTTAACACTTAATAAGCTTGTTTTTAGGTAATTTACTATCATTTTAGTTAATTTTCCACTTTATTATTTCTTTAGTTAAAGTTAACAAAATGAGAATTTTTATTTAGTTAAAGTTAACAAAATGAGAATTTTTATGTGTTTCATGAACTTTTAGGCCAACCCGGGCCTAAGGGAAGACTAACAAGTTGATTACAATTTTGGCCAAGAAGTTAGTGTACTATCTTCGATGTCACAACATCAAACTAGGATGCCATGACTACCAAATTTAAAGCAAAATATGAGCATTAAGTTGTCCATGTCCCGACATCCAACTTCAAAGCCAAGGGAGTCTAGTTCTATGTTCAGTATCACAACACCAGCTTGAAGATGTTGCGATAGTAGTTCGATGAGGCTCAATTGCATGTAAGGGTGTTTTAGTTTGCACAACCTAAATTAACATGTTTATCATCTTTAATTGACCTAATTAGGTTGTAATACATGTAAACTATAACTAATAGCTCAAAACAATAGACCAAGGGCTTCAGATCAATTTTCATACTTTTGATTTAGGTTTTCAATTTTCTTTTAGTTTTCTTTCATGTTTGCTTAATCAGAAGATTCCTATTTCAAAGTTAAACACTTGTGAGTGGAGATTTTTCCATAATTGTGCCTTTTCATTGATCAAATCAATGTACATTCTCTTTTCTTATTATTTTACTTATATCTCTATCGTTAACTTTACTAATTGAATAATTGTGTAAATATTAGAATAAACTTGTGCTTTATATATATCTCGCATGATTCAATTGTTAAACCTGATTAATTAGCTAAGTAAATAATTATTTAAAATTGAGTATTTATTCAAGAGAACTTAGTATATGATAACTCTAGAGTATAGAGTTATTTTCCGTGCTTTTAGACTGATAATTCATGCAAATTATGAGTAGTTGATAACAAATTTTGTAGTTTTTATTATAATTCTATAATTTTGAATAATGCTAATGTAATTTTTTTTGTCTTGATTAATTTATATGTTAAATATTTGATTTCTTCAGTTTTGAAGGTAGCCAGTGCATTAGGAGGAGAGAAGGTCTTGAAACTCACTTATTGATGCTCAATGCTGCAGCATCTCTGCAGCAAAGGACCTGTGGGATTGTGTTGATGTGTTGTCATCTTTGGATGCCCCAAAGATGCTAATACGACTTCAGAATTCCTCTTGACCCAATTCTAGAGTGGATTAAAAAGCCTGGACAACCCAAAGGAGCATAAAACATCTACTAAAGGAAGAAGGATCCCAAACTATCCACATGCATGCCCAAACCATCCATGTGACTTAGTATTCACCTACTTTAACCACCAAATCAGCCAATGAGAGAATCTTGCAACTACTAACCATCCCTAGAGAGAATCAAGTGATAACTCTTGAAAAGATTTATATTTCATGCCTTTAGACCTAGTTAAATGTTTGTACTTAGGTACACTTAGTGGCATTTTAGGACATTTTATTAGTATTTTTATCATTTGCATTAGGAGATTGGATTGTGTTTACATGTTAGACACTTTTAATTGCATGCAAAAGGTTTGTGTTTGGTGGTTTGGCAGGTGCAGGATATGAAGAACAAAATAAAGGAGTGAGGGTTTGTCAGGTTGCCATCTTGTATGCCGTGGAAATTTAGAAAGATGACCATGTTAACATTCAATGCATACCAGTTTCAGCCCAACTCTTCTTATACCAGAAAAATCTGCCTAAAAAAAAGAGAAGATATCGTGGGCTGTTGGAGCTATTCTAGGAAGAAAAAGCCTATAAAAAGTTGAGGGAGTAAGCCCTAAGTATGGAGATCTAGAAGCTACAATTGAGGGTAGCAGCTGAGTAGAGAAAAAGGGAAGACCGAAGGCAGTCTCTCTCAACCATCATAGGAGACTGTGCTACTGGATTGCAGATTGATTTGGTGACAGCCATCTTATTAAGTTCTTTAATAGTTGAATTTTAAACTTGAATTTTAATCACCGACTCATGAGCTATGACAAACGGCAATTTATACATATTTCTATCCCATGCTTAGCACATTTTATGGATGATTTTTCCTTAAAATTGGTAAATTCGATGCACTTAATGCCTTAATTTCATGTTTATACTTAGGTGAGCATAAGAGATTGAAAGGAACGAGAAACGGGCCAAAAACGGAGAAAATGGGCCAACATACGAAATCAACATGGCCTGGACTTCCTCACACGGGCAGACCATACGGCCGTGTCCCTTTGGCAAGGTCAAAGCAAGATTTACAAGGGTAGATCACACACCCGTGCCCATTTAACAGCCTTGACCACGGCCTTAAGCAATCGCACACGGGCGTGTCCCTACCGAGCCCAAGTTTAGTCCAATTCAGAAAAGGCCAAATTTGAGGTATCTTAGGCATTCCAAAGCCTATAAATACACCCTAGAAGAGGAGAAGAGGGAGGACGTAGAGAAGGAAGCAAGGAATTGCTGAAGGAAAGCCGATAGATCCATCTCAGAAGCCGAATTTACCATCAAGACTGAAGATCTCCCTTCAAATTCCCCCAGGAGTTTTGGTTTTTCTTAGACTTTCTTATTTTTATTCTTTTGAGATGTGTTCTTTCATTAGTATGAACTAAAACCCCGAAATACCTAAGTGGAATGAAACCTAAGATGGATCTTGTTATTATTATCTGAATGATATGATAAATATTTGACTTGTTCTTAATTATGTGTTCTTAATTATTGTTTTGATATTCCAAGATATTGATTCAAGTTAAGCTCTTATTCAGAGGAGGAATAGACCCTGTCTAAGAGTAAATTTGTCATAATTAAGCAGAGTTGGTTGCACACCTAGAGATAGGGTGACAAAATTTTGCCGAATTAGGGTGAAACCTAATAAGGGGATCCATAGATCGAGTTAATGCAACCCTAGGGCGTTAATCAGAAAGAGATTTCAACGTTGTTAGTCTCAAGAGAGATAATAATATAACTTAGGGATCTCTAGGAACAAGTTGAATGAATAAATCGTCCGATTCAGAGTCAAATAACAAGTGAAGTCTAGGTGGATTTTTCCTTAGGCATTGTCTTAATCAATCGAGTTTTCCAAAAAGTATTTTCTCCAAATTTCTCTTCTGTGATTTCTTAGTTTAATTAATCAGTTAGATAAACAAAACCCTTTTATTTTTTAGGCTAGATAATAAAAAGAAAGTTGATACCAGTACTTTTAGTTCCTTTGGGTTCGATAATTCGGTCTTGCTAAAACTATACTACTATTCGATAGGTACACTTGCTTTCATTGTGATAATAGTTAGTTTCAAGAACGATTCATTATAAATATTTAAAACCTGTCACGAATATTACGTATCAAGTTTTTGGCACCGTTGCCGGGGAACTAAGATATTAGGAACACTCAATTTTTATTACTCTAGCCATTTACTTTTACTGTAATTTAAATTTTATTCTAATTTTTATTACTAATTCTTCTTTTTCCCTTTTTCTGGTAGGTTCTTATAGTTTATAACTAGAAGAAACCCGTCAGGACCATTACTTTTTGACAGTGAGATCGATCGCACAATTCGCAGAAACCAAAGTGAAATAAGGCGAAGCTTAAGATACATAGAGAATGAGCAAGAGGACGATATTCAAACTACAACGAAGAAGATGGCTGAAAATCAGGAAAACCTGATACCTCCTGCGATTTCTGTTAATCTAGTAAATCAGAATCCTGCTCCGCGCACTATGTATGATTATGCTAAACCTTCTTTAACAAGAACTGAATTGAGTATAGTTAGACCTGCTATTGTTGTAAATAATTTTGAACTGAAACCTAACACAGTTCAAATGATACAATAGTTTGTTCAATTTGATGGTTTGCAGGACGAGGATCCCAATGCTCACTTGGCAAATTCTTAAAATTTTGCGATACCTTTAAAATTAATGGCATTTCTGATGACGCCATCCGCCTTCGATTGTTTCCCTTTTCATTAAGGAATAAGGCTAAACAATGGTTGAACTCGTTACCACGAGGGTCAATCACTACTTGAGAACAAATGACCGAAAAGTTTTAATTAAAATATTTTTCGCCGGCTAAAACAGCTAAATTACGTAATGATATCTCTTTTTTGTGCAGATGGATTTAGAAACACTCTACGATGCATGGAAGAGATACAAGGACCTTTTGAGAAGGTGCCCTCACCATGGGTTACCGCTTTGGCTATAGGTTCAAATGTTTCATAATGGCCTGAATCCTTCGACTCGGTAGATGATTGATGCAACCGCTGGAGGAACCATCAATAATAAGACACCTGAAGATGCCTATGAATTTATAGAGGAGATGTCACTGAATAAATATCAGTGGCAAGTCATGAGGACAAAGCCAACGAAAACAGCCGGCGTTTATAACGTCGATTCGGTTACCATGCTCTCTAATCAGGTAGAACTCTTGAATAAGAAAATTGATGGTTTTCTTAGTTCTTCACAGGTTCACCCAGTAATGCAGTGCGAAGCAAATGGAGGTGGATCGAGCAATTCAGAATACCCACCTTATGGCCACAACATGGAGAACGACCAGTTAAATTACATGGGTAATAATCCTCGATCCCAAAACAATCCTTATAGCAATACTTACAATGCAGGTTGGAGGAATCACCCAAATTTTTCATGGGGAGGTCAGGGAAATCAGAAACCACCACCCCCTCCAAGCTTTCAGCAACCACCATACTAGCAGGAGAAAAAGCCAAACCTTGAGGAGATGCTAACCAAATTCATCTCGATGTCAGAGACTCGTTTTCAAAATACCAAGAAGACACTCAAAAATCAACGAGCATCAATCCAGGGGCTCGAAACTCAGATTGGATAGCTCGCCAAGTTGATTTTCGAATGACCACAAGGTAGCTCGCCAAGCAACACTGAATCTAACCTAATGGAGCAACTCAACGCAATTGCCATTCAAGATGAGGAAGGGTTAGTGGCAAAACCAAGGCCAGAACCGGTGGTAAGCAAAGGTAAGAATGAGGTAGGACAAAATGAACAAAAATCAATAAGTACATATTATAAACCTCGTGTGCCATACCCCAATGCGACAAGGAAAGACCGTTCAGACGAATGATTTGGTAAATTCCTTAAACTTTTAAAGAAACTACATATTAACCTACCGTTTATTGAAGCACTTTCGCAGATGCCGAACGTAGTCAAATTTTTAAAGGAGCTTCTAGCAAATAAATGAAAGTTAGATGAAAGGTTGCATGTGGAGCTGAACGTGGTTTGCTCAGCCATTCTTCAGAATAAGCTACCCAACAAACTAAAAGATCCAGGGATTTTTACGATTCCTTATTTAATTGGTAGTTTAGATGTTAATAATGCGTTGGCTGATCTAGGGGCTAGTATCAATGTTATGCCTTACAAATTGTTTAAGCAACTAGGTCTAGGGAAACCCAAACAAACTAGGATGAGCATTCAATTAGCAGATAAAACTGTCAGATTTCCTAGGGGTATTATTGAAGACGTACTCGTTAAAATTGACAAATTTATATTCCCAGTTGATTTTTTTGTTTTAGACATAGAAGAGGACAGTAATGTTCCTTTAATTTTGGGAAGGCCCTTTTTAGCAACTGCTAGAACAATTATTGACGTTGACACAGGTGAACTCACACTTCGTGTAGGAGACGAAACAATCAACCTTCAAGCTCGCAACCTGAAGAACACATCGAAAGTTGAAGGTGATTGTACAAATTGTTCTACTAAGACTGATCATACAGTGCAACCTATTTTGCAGGAAATAAGTTCGAAGGACACGCATTAGCCATGTTCAATCCACAACAAAGAATCCACCCATGAAGAACGAAGGTTACAAATCGAGGAGTTAGATGAATGGCTGACATTCAAACCGAGAAAACACGATAAACCAAAACTACGCCAGAATGAGCTCAATGCCTCACCAAATCAACTTCAAGTTAGAGACAAAGTACTACTAGATACAGTAGATCCTCGAATCCCCACTTCTGAACCGAATGAAGAAACCCCTCTTACGGTAACTAGCATTTTTCCATACGGTACGATCAAGGTAAATCACCCCAAATTCGGCACATTCAAGGTAAATAGTACTCGTCTTAAACCTTATGTTGATAAAATTTATAGCAGGGATAAGGAGTGTAAACTCCTTGATCCACCATGATCACACACCAGAGGGGTAACTCGAGCTTAGACTGTAAATAAGAGCTTCTCGGGAGGCAACCCGAGTACTAACAATATTAATTTCTTTAAATTTTAGTTTTAACATATAACATACTAACCAACTCATGGAACGCAGGCTTTCTTAAGCACACATGGTCAGGCACACGGGCGTGCCTTAGGCCGTGTGAAAACAGCCCAACAGGGGATGCGATAAGTTGTCACAGCCATGCGTAGGAATCGTGGGCAAACCTACCAAAATAACACGGGCGTGCGACACGCCCGTGTCGTAGAGCCTTGGTTGAACCTGAGAAAATAGCACGGGTATTTGTCATGCTCGTGTCTAGAACCTGTGTTCAAACCTATCAATTAACACGAGCGTGGGCCTACATACACGGGTGTGGGAGAAGCAAATGAAGACGGACACGACCATGCAACACGGCCCTGTGCACCCACACGCCCAAGGAACACGGGCGTGGGCCAAATGTCAGATGTGCCCAAATTTAAAATTCGCAAATCACATGGGCAAAAATTGGGGAACACGGGAGTGTCCCCTGGCTGTGTGTCCCAAAATCTATAAATAACCTTCACTATTCATCATCTTCTTCACCCAAAATCCCTAACCCTAGCCGCTACAAGTCCACACGGTCTCCTGCCACGCCCGTGCGCCACCTTCAACCACATTTTTGACGCCTAAGCTCCTCCATCTTGCTTTTGTTTACTCTTTTATCTCAATTTTCTTCAATTATTTTGCTTCTTTCATGATTTATATGCTCCATTTGACTATTTTACGTGCACATTCATAGTTAGAATAGTAGATAAATTTATGTTTTTAAGTTTTGTTTTGGTAATTTTTATTTTCTTGGTCAGTATATTAGGCTACATTCATTCATTGTTTCTATGAGTTTCATGCTATTAACCCCACACAAATTCATTCTTTAGATATCTCCATTACTTATTCTCATAGGGTTATTTGGCACATTTATTTTGGTTCTTATAGTATAGGTTAATATGTAAGCCCTATGGAAAGTATTCACATTCCACTTCAATTTCCATTATAGGTACATTATGTCTACCTCATTTGGCAAGAAGACTGCCGTCCCCTCTTTGAAAAAATGGAAATGGGCGCCATCCTCGGGACTTACCGTAAAAATTCACCACCCTTCCTCTAATTTCCACAGGCAATCAAGAGGAACTACTTCAAATTCTACGGGCCCGACCCTTAGAACTGGGCCGCTGTATAGACTGGACCGCGATAGAACAAGTCCAACTTGCTGATGCAATTTGGGTCCTCTTCACCACCGATCCTTGGGGACTTTTCTTTAAGATTGTCGAGTCGACGTATCTCGAGCTCACGATGGAATTTTGCTCAACATTTCATCTTCAGACCGTGATGACCCGTTTTGATGATCCGAGAATGGTCCAATTTTGCCTCGGCAGTCTAGTTCACTAGTTGAGCGTCCCAGAGCTCGATACCGCACTGGGCCTTTACATAGAAGAGTTCACGGAGGAGAATGAGCTCCACACTATCAATCACCACATCCATCATTCTCTTTCACGGTGCTGGAACGCCCTCGCCCCTGGCTCTGCCTCTTACAATCCTAGCCGCTCCAAGGCATCAGCTCTCACTCCATCTCTAAGGTACCTATACGCCATTTTAGCTCACATGTTAACAGAAAGGCGAGAGAGCACTGGCATCGTCAACACTCACAACACCTACTTTCTATGGTGTATGTTGCACGGGCACATCTTCGACCTTGCCTAATTCATTGCCCTCGCCATTCAACATCAAACGGAGCGACATAGTAAGGGGGTCATCTCCATTGGGCCTTATGTGATGCGGCTCGGCACTTCGGGCTCCTCAACACAGCAGCCCAATCATCCTCCCTCACTCTCATGGGTGAAGGAGTAGGATCTCAAGGACATTACTGATGATTTCTCTCCACGTAATAAGGACCCACCGTCTCAGCCACCACCACCGTCTCGTCCAGTGCATGCAGCGGCTTCATACGCTGACATCTCTGAGAGCCTTACCCGATTCGAGCAACAGTGTTTTCAGCACTTCAATAACATTGATGCTACTCTACAGCAAATTTTTCAACACTTTCACATCTCATCGCCACCCCCTATAACACCCTAAACCCGGCCTAGACTTTATGACCAGATCCGCGTGCCACATCAAAACATTAAAACATTTTTTCATTCTAAGTCTAGGAAATCGTACTTGATGTTCAAAGGATTAATTCATTGAGGGTTAAAGTGAATGGAAGCTGCGCACCAAGTAGGAAACCAGAAAAAGGAGGTGAGTCCATCGGACTGCTTAAGTACCAAGCTCTTTCGGATCCAATCCTAGACATGCACACCGCCATTGCCACACTCTAACATCGCATATATTTTTAGGTTACCATTGAAATTATGTCAATTTTAGAATAAAACGTATTTAAGTTTGTAAAATGTTATCATAGCAGAAACCTTGTTTGTAATCGTGTTACTTCAAAATCAGTTTAAGTTATTGGAAAACGAACCCTAGATCTAGCCCATTTTGATAGTTAATATAATTTAAGGCCATCATGATAAGTTATAAATCGCAACCCAATTAAAAATAATCATAAGCGGCCTTATTACATAACAAAACCCAAATCATCAAAGTAAAGAAAATTGAAGTCCAAATCACCAAAAGAAATCCATATTGTAGAACGAGTGGCCACTACGAATCCCTCGCAGCTCCAAACCCACTATGGCTAGGGATTACCTGCGTAGATGAAAATAGGGGATGAGTTTGAAGAAATTCAATGTGTAAAATTAACCCAACCATAGCCCATATCAGCTCAAACCACAGAAACAGAATAAATTGGCCTTAGCCCAGAACAAAATACAGAATTAAGCCCATAGGCCCATAACAAATCAGATCAGATATTTCATGTATATGCAAAACCCAACACACAACCAACCACATACACCCCCTTACCAACCTTTCACCATGTGGGGAGACTACTCGACCCACCCAACCGCTACACGCCACAGAATTATGCAACATGGCTGCCAGAACAGATAATGTGACAGAGTCACCAGATACAGATAATCGTGGCAGAGCCACCAGAACAGAAATATGTGGCAGAGCCACCAGATCAGATAATTGTGGCATAGCCACCAGGACGCTTCCTTCATAATATAACCCATGTCCCCATGCAAAAAATATTCATTCATGGCATACATCATACAGATTTAAATCAACATGCTTTTCAGACAAAATTAACCCTAGGGGCATATTGGTCATTTACACCTAGGGGTATCATGGTAATTTTCCATACATAAGGGTATTGTAGTGATTTGCTACTTCTAGGGTTTTCATGCATATCCTATCCATTTACGTACTATCAGAATACTTACCGTGCATACTTACCAAATTGAGCCCGTTGGCCCATGTACCCGATTTTTGGCCCATTAAGCCCACAGTATCAAAATGTACGAAATCGCACGTGCTGCAGTTTATTACCTTCAGAATACCAAACATGCAAACCCAACTATCATACGAGCATTCGAACACTCTCAAATTTTTAAAATACCAACTTTCCAGCATTTCAGCTTTTTGGCTTTTGCCGATCTAGTCTAAGAGAGGGTGTCAGTTACACACCTGTTTTACAACAATTCGTTGTCGAGATCCACGCAAGAACTGCCTTGTTGCTGAACTATGTCTTAAATCCAAAGATCTGATCGTTCCACTTGTCCAAGCCCTTGATCAGCAGCCTCAAAATCACACAATTTACCAAAGCAGAACAGTTATTACAACCCCTTAGGGCTACAAGTCCAATTCGACAGCCTCCCTAACATTTAGGGATTTCTGCCTTTCCTAAAATACGAAAGAAAGACTATGTTTTGAAACTACTTACCATTGATTCCTTCGACCAATGTTTCCAATTGATGCCTGCTTAAATCCAATGCCGCTCTACCCTCAAACGATCACCAAAGTCAAGCCTTCAGTGTTTTCAATATTCGGCTAAGTCCCTATGAAAGTGGGGTTTTTGGCTTTTTTGCAACTGTGTAGAAAAAGATGAATTAATAGGGTTTTACTGTGGTCTTGTCGACAAAAACTTGAGGTTGAAAGGAGGAAAGAATCGGCCAAAGATGATAAGAAAAATAAGAGAATTTTACTAGGAAAAATCGGCACAGAAGAAAGTGTAGCTTTCGGGATTCCGGCTTTTTATGGCCAAAGGCTATGAAGGTTTTGAAACGTCTGAAGGGAGGGATGGAGATGAGCAAGAGGTTAGAAGGGTTCGGCTATGAAGGAGAGAGGAGAATAAGAAAAAGGTTGATGAAGAGAGGGGAGAAAAATGAAGAGGGAAATGGTCAGCAAATGGCCCAACTTCCCCTTAATGCCGAATTTATACTGACCTTAACCCTAGCCGAATTTTGCCTCCCTAAAGCTCCCCTTGGCCGACCAACTCTTGCTTCTCAAGAGTCCATTATTCGGCCAACACAGCTGTCCCTAATCAGCTCCTAAATTCTCTCGCTTATCCCCTCCTTCCTCAATCTCCTGAGCAACTCCAACTCTTCCTAACAGTCTTTCACTTCAGTTCCACTACGTACCTTTTCCATTCATAAAAATTAATCCCTTATTTGCTGTCATTGTGACTTGAACCTGGGTCCTCCTAATCATCCACACGCCACTTATAGCATTCCCAGTGGCGTCACTTAGCCACTTTACCACATGCTTCCTTGTGATTTATTTTACACAATTAATACCTAAAAGCCCAATTAACCAGAACCCCTTTTTCTTATGGAATTAAAATTAATTAAAACTACCGGATTTTACCTTAAGCTTGGGCCTTCTAGAGGCCCACTAACGTACTTAATCCTACGACAAACAAACAGGACACTGAATTTTTAAAATTTTCCAACATTTTTAAAATTCCCAAAAATTAGGGCGTTACAACTCTACCCTCCTTAAAGAAATTTCGTCCTCAAAATTTACCTGGTCCGAACAGATGAGGGTATTATTGCTGCATCGCCTCCTCTGGCTCCCAAGTAGCTTCCTCTCTGCCATGATTATGCCAAAGCACCTTTACTAATGGGATAGATTTCCTTCTCAGAACCTTAACATCTCGATCCAAAATTTGCACAGGCTCCTCCTCAAAAGTCAAATCAGTTTGCACCTCAATTTCTGCAACCGGCATGGCATGAGTAAAGTCAGAATGATAACGCCTTAACATGGAGACGTGGAAAACATCGTGAATCCTGTCCAACTCTGGAGGTAATTCCAACTGATAAGCTACTGGGCCTACTCGCTTCAAAACCCGATAAGGCCCAATGAACCGCGGACTCAACTTGCCTTTCTTACCAAACCTCAATATCTTCTTCTAAGGAGAAACCTTTAAAAAGACCATATCCCCTACTGAGTACTCAATCTCCTTACGCTTCAAATCTGCATACGATTTTTGCCTATCAGATGCTTCTTTCAAACGGTCCCTAATTATTCTGACCTTAGCCTCAGTATCAACCACCAATTTCGGTCCAAGAACTTGTCGCTCCCCTAGCTCCGTCCAACAACTAGGTGTACGACACCTTCGACCATACAGTGCTTCATATGGTGCCATTCGAATACTCGCCTGATAACTATTATTGTACGCAAATTCTGCCAACGGTAAGTAGTCCTCCCAACTACCTCGAAAGTCAATCACGCATCCCTTTAACATGTCCTCCAGAATCTGAATGACCCTTTCCGACTGACCATCAGTTTGGGGATGGAAAGCCGTACTGAAGTTCAACCGCGTCCCCAATGCCTCATGCAACTTTTGCCAAAACCGAGATGTGAATCTGGGATCCCAGTCAGAGATAATTGAAACTGAGACTCCATGAAGTCGCACAATCTCCGCCACATACAGTTTGGCTAACTTTTGAAGCGAAAAGTCAGTACGTACTGGTATGAAATGGGCCGATTTGGTCAACCTATCCACAATCACCCATACCGAGTCTTTCCTCGATGGTGTCAACGGCAACCCACTCACAAAGTCCATGGTTACCCTCTCCCACTTCCAAAGTGGTATCTTTACCGGCTGCAACAGTCCAGAAGGTAATTGATGCTCAGCTTTCACTTGTTGGCACGTCAAACATTTTCCTACAAACTCCGTCACTTCTCGCTTAAGTCCAGGCCACCAGTACAATTCCCGCAAGTCGTGATACAACTTATTCCCTCCAGGATGCATGGCACATAGTCCCCCATGAGCTTCCTTCAATATTGTCTGCCTCAAGTCAGAGTCCTTCGGAACACAAATTCTTCCTCAGAAACACAGAACTCCATCACCATTTAAACCGAACTCAGAAGTTTTCCCTTCCTTAACTTGTTGAAAATGAGTGACCAAAGACTCATCTTCCAACTTCTTTTCCTTAATCTGGTCCACCCAGGTTGGCCTTACTTGCAATTCAGCCAACAAACTACCATCATCATACAAACTCAAACGAGCAAACATTGCTCTCAGATCAGATACGGTTCTACGACTCAAAGCATTGGCTACCACATTAGCCTTTCCTGGGTGATACTCGATTGAACAGTCATAATCCTTAAGCAACTCAATCCATCTCCTTCGCCTAAGGTTCAGCTCCTTCTGAGTCAACAAATACTTAAGACTCTTATGGTCTGTGTATATAATGCACCTCTCTCCGTACAAGTAATGTCTCCAAATCTTAAGTGCAAAAACCACTGCTGCTAATTCCAAATCATGAGTAGGATAGTTCCCCTCGTGAGGCTTAAGCTGCCGTGACGCATATGCAACCACCTTACCCTCTTGGATTAACACGCAGCCCAAACCTACATGTGATGCATCGCTGTACACAGTAAAATCCTTCCCAGACTCTGGCTGAATTAACATAGGTGCTTCAGTCAAAACTTTCTTCAACTTTTCAAAAGCTTCCTGCTGGGTTTCAGTCCATACAAATGGTACCCCTTTCCTTATGAGTTTAGTCAGAGGTGCAGCCAACACCGAAAAACCTTCCACAAACCTTCTGTAGTATCCTGCCAATCCCAAGAAACTCTGTATCTCCGATACTGACCTAGGCGGCTTCCACTCCAAAACTGCTTCAATTTTTCGAGGATCCACCTTAATCCCCTCAGCAGAGACCAGATGTCCTAAGAAAGTTACCTCCCTCAACCAGAATTCACACTTGCTGAACTTTGCATAAAGTTCCTTCTCCCTTAACACTTGTAGCATTATACAGAGATGCTCATCATGCTTTGCTTCCGTTTCAGAATATACCAGAATATCGTCAATAAAGACGACTACGAATTGATCCAGAAATGGTTGAAACACCCAATTCATCAGATCCATAAATGCCGCAGGAGCGTTCGTTAGCCCAAATGGCATAACTAGAAATTTGTAATGACCATACCGAGTCCTGAATGCCGTCTTATGGATATCCGTCTCCTTGACCCTTAACTGATGATATCCAGATCTAAGGTCGATCTTAGAAAATATAGAAGCCCCCTTAAGCTGGTCAAACAGATCGTCAATCCTTGGCAGTGGATACTTATTCTTAATGGTCAGTTTGTTCAACTGGCGATAGTCAATGCACATCCGCATTGTACCATCCTTCTTCTTCATGAATAACACCGGTGCTCCCCATGGAGACATGCTTGGCCTAATAAAGCCCCTATCCAACAACTCTTGAATTTGTGCCTTTCACTCCACCAACTCCTTCGGTGCCATCCTATATGGTGCGATAGACACTGGTGCCGTTCCAGGCAGTAAGTCAATTCCAAACTCCACTTCTTGGTTTGGAGGTAATCCTGGAAGCTCCTCCGGAAAAACATCTTGAAACTCTTTTACGGCCCTGACCTTATCCACTGACAATCCCTTCTCTTCTGATTGGCTTACGAATGTCAAATAGGCCTCACAACCTTTTTGAATCCACTTTTCGGCCCTCAATGCCGACACCACATTAGACAAATAATCCCTTCGCTCACCTACCATCATAACCTCCTCACCCTCCGTGGTCCTTAACACCATTCGTTTGTGCAGCACAATCCAAAGTCGCCCTATGCTTAACAAGCCAATCCATTCCCAGAATGAGGTCAAACTCTCCGAACGGAAACTCCATTAGATCTCCAGGAAAGATCTTACCTTGAGTTTCTAGGGGTACATCCCTATACAGTTTTTCTACCCTAACCGAGTGGCCCAAAGGACATAATGCAGAGACCCCACTCACTAACTTTTCAAAATGCACTCTCAATGACCCAGATATGGCACATGCAACATAGGAATGAGTAGATCCAATATCCACCAAAGCAGTATACGACATGCTAGAAACCAAAAACGTACCAGTTATGACGTCAGGTGCGTCGCCCTCCTCTCGACGATGAGCTGCATACACCAACGCTGGCTGTCGAGCCTCAGCATTTTTGGCTCCCCTGCCAGGCGCCCCTCGACCTCGACCATTTCTATTTCCATTTCCGCCCCTACCTTGTCCACGTCCTCTCGGTGGTTGTGGTCCACCTCTCGCGGGTTGAACAACCCTCTGTACAGTAACCTGAGCCTGATCAGCTCTCTGTGGGCAGTCCTTAACTCTATGCTCCATAGATCTGCATCGGAAACAAGCACCGGAACATTTCCTACACTCACCCAAATGTACCTTTCCACAGTCTCCACAAATTGGTGGTCTAACTACATTCACCGGAGCTGCTCGAACTGGCTCATGCGCTCTCGCCCTTTTGACATTCTTATTTGCTCCACCCGAAGGTCCAAAATCCCTCCGGAAATGGTTCCGATCTTTCTCACGGTTCTGCCTCTCAGTACGCTTTACCTCCTCAGCTATCTTATCTTTTTCCACCAGAACCGTGAAATTTCGCTCCCTCTGCAGAGCAATCAGCACCTTAAGGTCATCTCTGAGTCCATCTTTAAAGCGACCGCTACGCTCATACTCCGTAGTGACTATCCCCACAACATACCGGCTCAGCCTCAGAAACTCAGCCTCATACTCAGCAACAGTTTTACATCCTTGGACCAGATTCAGGAATTCCTTCCTGCGGGCATCCACATAACTTGCCCCGACGTACTTTCCTTTAAAGACTGTCTTTAACAGCTCCCAAGTAACCCTATCAGCTGGGGTTCCATCCCTCACGGTGAGCCACCACTGATAAGCCTCATCTCGCAGCAGCGATACGGCCCCCTTTAGCTTTTGCTCCACCGAGCAGTTCAAGTCATCCATAATTCGTTCTGTGGCCTCCAACCAATATTTTCCCACATTCGAGGCTACACTAGATACGCCCTTAAAGATCTCCGCTCCATTAGCTCGGAGCCATTTAGAAATCGATCCTCGAATTTCGTTGCCCGAAGGCAACCCTTTCCAGAACTCGAAGCATAGCCTGCGACAGGGCGTCATCCCCGGCACCACGATCATGAGACTCCACTTCTGTTGCTGATGGTACCGGTGCATCTGCCGTCGGCATATGTCCCGTAGATGAAGATACCGCTCGAGCCCTTCCTCAGCCACGTCCATGGCCTCTTCCACGAGTGGCTCTTGTACTCATATCGTATTATCTGATTATGAATTTTATGCATTAATATCATCCCAATGTTTATTACAGATGTTTTATGATTCAGACAGTAATTCAGAGTTGGTTTTCGCAGAATCGATGTCTAGCTATAGTTTCAGTCTTTTAACAAGCTTTTCTAGGATTTCAGTAGCATCCTATCTAGAGTATTCTAGTAAAGTTTCAGTACAGACAGATAATTCAGAATATATTCAGAAAAATTCAGAATACTTATAGGCTTGGGCCGGAGATTCGGAATGCCACCTTCAGAAATCCAGATTTTAAAAACAGATTTTTTTTGAAATCTTCGTTTTTGTAAACCCATTCCACAGCGGAGTTGTTGCAACCTGGCTCTGATACCACAAAATATAATACCCCAAACCCGGCCTAGAAGTTATGACCGGATCCGACGTGCCACATCAAAACGTTAAAACATTTTTTCATTCTAAGTCTAGGAAATGGTACTTGATGTTCAAAGGATTAATTCATTGAGGGTTAAAGAGAATGGAAGCTGCGCACCAGGTAGGAAACTGAAAAAAGGAGGTGAGTCCATCGGACTGCTTAAGTACCAAGCTCTTTCGGATCCAATCCTAGACATGCACACCGCCATTGCCACACTCTAACATCGCGTATATTTTTAGGTTACCATTGAAATTATGTCTATTTTAAAATAAAACGTATTTAAGTTTGTAAAAGGTTATCATAGCAGAAGCCTTGTTTGTAATCGTGTTACTTCGAAATCAGTTTATGTTTTTCGAAAACGAACCCTAGATCTAGCCCATTTTGATAGTTAATATAATTTAAGGTCATCATGATAAGTTATAAATCGAAACCCAATTAAAAATAATCATAAGCGGCCTTATTACATAACAAAACCTAAATCATCAAATTAAAGAAAATTGAAGTCCAAATCACCAGAAGAAATCCATATTGCAGAACGAGTGGCCACTCCGAATCCCTCGCAGCTCCAAGCCCACTATGGCTGGGGATTACCTGCATGGTTGAAAATATGGGATGAGTTTGGGGAAACTCAGTGTGTAAAATTAACCCAACCATAGCCCATATCAGCTCAAACCACAGAAACAGAATAAATTGGCCTTAGCCCAGAACAGAATACAGAATTAAGCCCATAGGCCCATAACAGATCAGATCAGATATTTCATGTATATGCAAAACCCAACACATAACCAACCACATACACCCCCTTACCAACCTTTCACCATGTGGGGAGACTACTCGACCCACCCAACTGCTACACGCCACAGAATTATGCATCATGGCTGCCAGAACAGATAATGTGACAGAGTCACCAGATACAGATAATCATGGCAGAGCCACCAGAACAGAAATATGTGGCAGAGCCACCAGATCAGATAATTGTGGCATAGCCACCAGGACGCTTCCTTCATAATATAACCAATGTCCCCATGCAACAAATATTCATTCATGGCATACATCACACAGATTTAAATCAACATGCTTTTCAGACAAAATTAACTCTAGGGGCATATTGGTCATTTACACCTAGGGGTATCATGGTAATTTTCCATACATAAGGGTATTGTAGTGATTTAGCTACTTCTAGGGTTTTCATGTATATCCTATCCATTTACAAACTATCAGAATACTTACCACGCATACTTACCAAATTGAGCCCGTTGGCCCATGAACCCAATTTTTGGCCCATTAAGCCCACATTATTAAAATGTACGAAATCGCACGCACTGCAGTTTATTACCTTCAGAATACCAAACATGCAAACCCAACTATCTTATGAGCATTCGTACACTTGCAAATTCCCAAAATACCAACTTTCCGGCATTTCGGCTTTTCGGCTTTTGCCGATCTAGTCTATGAGAGGGTGTCAGTTACACACCTATTTTGCGACGATTCGTTGTTGAGATCCATGCACGAACTGCCTTGTTGCCGAAGTATGTCTTAAATCCAAAGATCTGATCGTTCCACTTGTCCAAGCCCTTGATCAGCAGCCTCAAAATCACACCATTTACCAAAGCAGAACAGTTATTACAACCCCTTAGGGCTACAAGTCCAAATCGACAGCCTCCCTAACATTTAGAGATTTCTGCCTTTCCTAAAATACGAAAGAAAGACTATGTTTTGAAACTACTTACCACCGATTCCTTCGACCAATGTTTCCAATTGATGCCTACTTAACTCCAATGCGGCTCTACCCTCAAACGATCACCAAAGTCAAGCCTTCAGTGTTTTCAATATCCGGCTAAGTCCCTATGAAAGTGGGGTTTTTGGCTTTTTGCAACTGTGTAGAAAAAGATGAATTAATAGGGTTTTACTATGGTCTTGTCGACAAAAACTTGAGGTTTAAAAGAGGAAAGAATCGGCCAAAGATGATAAGAAAAATAAGAGAATTTTGCTAGGAAAAATCGGCACAGAAGAAAGTGTAGCTTTCGAGATTCCGGCTTTTTATGGCCAAAGGCTATGAAGGTTTTGAAACGTCTGAAGGGAGGGATGGAGATGAGCAAGAGGTTAGAAGGGTTCGGCTATGAAGGAGAGAGGAGAATAAGAAAAAGGTTGATGAAGAGAGGGGAGAAAAATGAAGAGGAAATGGTCAGCAAACGGCCCAACTTCCCCTTAATGCCGAATTTATACTGACCTTAACCCTAGCCGAATTTTGCCTCCCTAAAGCTCCCCTTGGCTGGCCAACTCTTGTTCCTCAAGAGTCCGTTATTCGGCCAACACAGCTCTCCCTAATCAGCTCCTAAATTATCTCCCTTATCCCCTCCTTACTCAATCTCCTGAGCAACTCCAACTCTTCCTAACAGTCTTTCACTTCAGTTCCACTACTTACCTTTTCCATTCATAAAAATTAATCCCTTATTTGCTATCATTGTGACTTGAACCTGGGTCCTCACAATCATCCACACGCCACTTATAGCATTCCCAGTGACGTCACTTAGCCACTTTACCACATGCTTCCTTGTGATTTATTTTACACAATTAATACCTAAAAGCCCAATTAACCAGAACCCCTTTTTCTTATGGAATGAAAATTAATTAAAACTACTGGGTTTTACCTTAAGCTTGGGCCTTCTAGAGGCCCACTAACGTACTTAATCCTACAACAAACAAACAGGACACAGAATTTTTAAATTTTTCCAACATTTTTAAAATTCCCGAAAATTGGGGCGTTACACCCCCACCTCGCGAACCATCTAGTGATGAACATGTTTAAAAAAAATTATTTTTTATTTTATTTTAAGACTACTTTTTATTTTTCTTTCACCTTATTTTTATTAGGTTTTATAATTATTATTTTATAATTTTTAATTTCGACTAATTCATTATTAGTACTTAGTCTTCCTTATATATTTCCTAAAAGAGTTCTTGATTCTATCACAGTTATAAAGAGCTCCAAAGCTCACTATTTCTCAGGAACTTGAAACTCTACTAGGAAAGGTTCTCCAAGACTATCATGTCCTGCTCAACCACGACCATAACCAACTTGAGATATAATATTGTTTTGGCACAGCATTTGTGGAACCCAACCTCTACCACCATCGGAGTATCCTCCTCCACTCTCACATCGATTATTCTCTAAAACACCAATTCAAGGAGTTCATTCATCATTAAGGAAGCTTCACTTCTCTCCCTATCTTATGATTCTGAATCTATCTTTTTCAATATATCTACCTTTGTACATTGAGGGCAATGTACATCTTAATTGTGGGGGGTCTTTTATAACATCATTAGAAATCCTTGAATTTTGTCTTATTCTCATGTGATCTTCTCATACCATGGTTAGAATGGATTTTGATTAATTTATGATTTTTATTGATATGTCTTGAATTAAAACATAGGCATTTATGCATTGATTGTTTAAACTTTAAGACATTAGGGAATCGAGCATGATAAGTTGATTTTTGAAGAATTAATAACTTTTAGGTTGTTTCCCCAAGTCTGGGTATTAGTTTGAGTTGGAATTCACAAGTTTAAACATTAGAAAGCCATAATTTTTGTGAGATCTTGAGCCTTTAGAGCATCTATTATTTCTTTTATGCTCACTTTCATTATTAGTGGGTCAGTATTGAATTGTTATTCTAGAACTTGCTTGATTATGCATGCCAAGACCACACCATTTGATTTTGATATGTCAAAATGATAAAGGCACATAGGTTTAACCCACACACTCCACAAAAGCTTACCTTCACAACTAACCCTTAGTGAACCCTCTTGAGCCTAACAACCCATTCATTGATTTACCCTCAATATTAACCCATAACTCATTATAGTTAAAATCCCCTAAATTAATTTGATCCCTATTTTTTTGTCGAGATTTGAGTTGGAATAGTTTCTTAGCTATGTTTTATTCTATTTTGTAATTTGAGTTATTCTAAAAAAAATTCATACTTACATATTAGTAGTAATTCGGTATTGTTGAGCCGCAGTATCTAAATTCCATCTTCTGAGAAGAAGCTCCCTTGTACTCAATTGATGTTTAATTACTTTTTCTAGTTAGACAATTTTTCAATTCAATCTCGATTCTAACCTTTTCTTTTAGCTTGTGACCACACCCCTAACCAAAGCCACATTACAACCCTTTAAAGACCTTCTGATTGATGTTCATCTCAATATATAATGGTAGAGATTTGATTTTCATGCAAGCATATGGTACTGACTTTTCATTATTGACTATTGAGTGCTTCATTTATTATCCTTAAACACCTCGAGTGATTTGAGTGAATCTTTAGTGAGGATGTGAAAATCTGTGATATTTTGAGTCGAAGGTAATTACTTAGATGAAGGGAGACACCTATGCTTTCATGATAAAATACTCAACTTGGAATGTTTGAAACTTTGATGTTCTTTCAGTTGAATTTTCAATGTATGATTACCTATGGATTATTTTGAGATATTATTGATAGAAATTATAAGTTGAGAATAATTTATTTTGATTATGAGTTGAGGATTTTGCTTGAGGACAAGCAAATACTGAAGTGTGGGGGTATTTGATAAACCGCAATTTATACATATTTCTATCCCATGCTTAGCACATTTTATGGATGATTTTTCCTTAAAATTGGTGAATTCGATGCTCCTAATGCATTAATTTCATGTTTTATACTTAGGTGAGCATAAGAGAGTGAAAGGAACGAGAAACGGGCCAAAAATAGAGAAAATGGGCCAACATACGAAATCAACACGGCCTGGACTTCCTCACACGGGCAGACCACACGGCCGTGTCCCTTTGGCAAGGTCAAAGCAAGATTTACACAGGTAGATCACACGCCCATGCCCATTTAACAGCCTTGACCACAGCCTTAAGCAATCTCACACGGGCATGTCAAACGAGCGTGTCCCTGCCGAGCCCAAGTTTAGTCCAATTTGGAAAAGGCCAATTTTGAGGGCTCTTAAGCATTCCAAAGACTATAAATACACCATAGAAGAGGAGAAGAGGGGGGACACAGAGGAGGAAGCAAGGAATTGTTGAAGGAAAGCCGACGATCCATCTCAAAAGCCAGATTCACCATTAATACTGAAGTTCTCCCTTCAAATTCCCCCAGGAGTTTTGGGTTTTCTTATGTTTTGTTATTTTTATTCTTTTGAGATGTTTTATTTCATTAGTAGGAACTAAAACCCCTAAATACCTAAGGGGAATGAAACCTAAGACGGATTTTGTTATTATGATCTGAATTGTATGATAAATATTTGACTTGATCTTAATTATGTGTTCTCAATTCTTGTT
Source organism: Gossypium hirsutum (assembly GCF_007990345.1). Classification (NCBI taxonomy): domain Eukaryota; kingdom Viridiplantae; phylum Streptophyta; class Magnoliopsida; order Malvales; family Malvaceae; genus Gossypium; species Gossypium hirsutum. The sequence goes on from NC_053431.1 coordinate 65,310,535, forward strand.
TTGATATTCAAGGATATTGATTCAAGTTAAGCTCTTATTCAGGGAGGAATAGACCTTGTCTAAGAGTAAATTTGTCATAATTAAGCGGAGTTGGTTGTGTGCCTAGAGATAGGGTGACAAGATTTTGTCGGATTAGGGTGAAACCTAATAAGGGGATTCATAGATTGAGTTAATGCAACCCTAGGGTGTTAATTAAAAAGAGATTTCAATTATTCAAACTAGGGTTAGATGTTGTTAGTCTCGAAAGAGATAATAATATAACTTAGGGATCTTTACGGAACAAATTGAATGAATAAATCGTCCGATTCAGAGTCAAATAACAAGTGAAGTCTAGGTGGATTTTTCCTTAGGTATTGTCTTAATCAATCGAGTTTTCCAAAAAGTATTTTCCCCAAATTTCTCTTCTGTGATTTCTTAGTTTAATTAATTAGTTAGATAAACAAAACCCTTTTATTTTTTTTAGGCTAGATAAAAAAAAGAAAGTTAATACTAGTACTTTTAGTTCCTTTGGGTTTGATAATCCGGTCTTGCTAAAACTATACTACTGTTTGATAGGTACACTTGCCTTCATCGTGATAATAGTTAGTTTCAAGAACGACTTTTTATAAATTTTTAAAACCTGTCATGAATATCACGTATCAAGCTAAATCTCATAGGGCTGGGATTACATGATGGAAACTTTTATTTTCTTTAATAGTTGAAGCGTATATTTGACTTAATTTACTATTTTATTCAATTGTGTTATTTCCCAAGTGTATGCATATATTCTCTAGACATAGATGAATGTGCAGTATACCTATAAAACTGAATCTAATTCTGAAAAGGGTGGATTAGTTGGACCTTAATTGAATGATATGAGCAAGTACTCAACTGATACTTGTAGTAGACTCTAGACATAGAGCAACGATCATATGGAATAAATACAAAACAGTGCAGGGTACGATGATAAGGCCTATAGACACAGTTTAGGTAATCTGATACCTTAATATCGAAAGAAATAGGTCACTTTAGGTCTCTTTTGAGCAGTGGATTAAGTACAATTATGCTAAAGCATTACTGAATGTAAGGGCAGATTCTTAGTAGTCCTAACCTTCCAAATCAACATCGTAGACCTTCAATCCTTTGCCGCAGTATCTTTGTTATAACATTCTTAGTTATTTGTTTATTCGTTTACATTTTATTCACATAATCATTCTCGTAATTGTCGTTGCATTTTTATTCTTTCTTTGCCTTAGTATTTACTAATATTAGTCAGTATACATTTCGCACTCATCCTTATTAATTTAATTTATCACTGCGTACTTAACTCGGTTTTGCCATAACATTAATCATTATCATTGTGACAGGCCTAAATTGACCCTAGTTGGAAAGTGGTTTCGGGACCACGAAACCGAGTCTTATAAATAATTAAAGGTTATATTCTGTGTTTATGATGTGCGTAAATGCTTGTGTGATAGTTCCATACTTTAATTTGGTCAGTGTATGTGAAATTTATTAGTAGGGACTTATGTGAGACAATTTACAAATATGCTAGGCAAGTGTTAAAGAGGCCTATTAATATATGTGGGAAAGTGCTTGTCCTTGCATGTCAAATTAGCCAAATTAAAGCATAGTGGCCGGCCATGATATGGGTGGAAACATGTCACAAACATGTTATGTTAGTGATGTATGTTAGGAAAAATAAAATAAGGAGCATGGTAATAAAATAATGAAAGGGAATATGATGAAAACAAAGAAAAAAAGTGTCCATCCTTTTTCATTTCTTTTGGCCGAAAGTTCTAAGGAAGAAGGAAGGAGCTCTTGCTTCATGTTTGGCTTGGAAGAGGATTAGGAGGAGGTTCGGCCATACTTGTGTCTAGGATAAGGTATGTTTGATGTTGTGCCATGAGACTCATGCATGTTTTTAGTTGTTAGCTTGAGTTCTACCTAGCCCATGGTTCAAATCTTTGCTATGTCATGGAGATGATATTCGGCTAAGGTGGATTGGTGTTGATGTCATTTCCATGCTAAAAGTGAAGCTTTGTAATGATGCATGTGATGGTGGATTGATGACTCTTGAATCTTCTTTTTAGCATTTTGAGTGAGACATTAAGTTCTTTGTTTAACCATGACCAAAATTGAAATGGTATGGTGTTGTGATGCATTCGGCCATGGTAGGAAGTAGAAGAGAAATGTGGTTGTTGTTCACGTTATTTAGATGAGAAATGGTAGTAAGGTGAAGTGCAAATGTTAGTGTTTGATTTACTAGTGTGTATATGTGTATTAGCCGAGTTTTGAATTTGGAACAAAATGGTATGTAGTCAATACAAGTAACCATATTTGTAGGAAGTATTAAGCATATACTCGGCCTCAACCTAGACATGTATATTCGGCCACATGAGATAGGTTGGTGTTGCATGTGTTCGGTTAGAGGCAAACATATTGATGCTTTTATCTTGGCTTAGATAATCGGCTAAAAGAGAGTGTGGGCTAAAATGTTGAGTTTGATTCATGATTTCCATATATATATGTGACTTTAATGCCTAATGTATATATGGGCTAAGTACCTTGAGGTTCTCTTTTGATGTTCAAATGAATTGTGTTAAATTGCTTAATGTGATTAAAAATGCGCATGACCATTGTGTATTTGAGCTAAAAGGTGGCCATATGACTTATCAAGCTCCTTGTCATATTCGGCCATAAGCTAGCATAATGAGACTTTAATAAGTTAAATTTGTTTGAATTAGCTCAAGAGCTTAGAGGACCACAGTTGGATAAGGGAAAGGAAAAAGTTATCGAATAGCCGCCGAAAACGTTCGACCACATCCGAGGTAAGTTTTCGAGTAATGGAACTTAGATTATGATTTGATTAGATCATGTTTTAAGCAAATCAAAATCATGCTCTTTGTATGTGGCTATTGAGCCGAAAATGATTATGCTCGATAAGCGACTTGTGATTGAATCCTAGTTATGAAAATGAAATATAGATGTGTCATGATTTATTGATATGTGTATGGATATTCAGATGATAACCGGGCTAAGTCCCGAAGGCATTTGCGCGAGTTACCAAATCCGGGGCTAAGTCCTAAAGGCATTTGTGCGAGTTACTAATTCCGGGCTAAGTCCCGAAGGCATTTGTGCGAGTTACCAAATCCGGGCTAAGTCCCGAAGGCATTGGTGCGAGTTACTATAACCGGGCTATGTCCCGAAGGCATTTGAGCGAGTAGCTATATCCGGTTAAATTCCGAAGGTACGTGATTTGGGAATGAGCGATCTTGCTGTAATAATTTCAATTAATACACTCGTAAAATCCCAACAATGAGGTATGTTTCGTATGTGCATTGGAATAGTTGATTTCTTTCGAATATTATTCGCTCAGTCGAGTAATGAGCTTCCGGCCTTTGACTAAGATGATCCCTTATGTATGAATATAGGGGTTGAAATGTGAGGTAGGAATGATTTGAGAATATGTATATATGGAATTATCCGTTTAGTTATATGAATGCCATACTTCAATTGTGCTTAATTTCATTGCTCAAAACTTACTAAGCATTAAATGCTTACTCCGTTCTATGAATTTCTGTTTTATAGATTTTGGTTCGTCAGCTATCAGACTCGGGATTATTGAAGTCAAAGTCTCCCACACTATCAAAGCCCCTTTTGGTACACTTTTGGTTGAACTTTGAAATGGCATGTATAGGACTACCCATTTTGTTGTTGGTCATAAACCCTTTGGTTTTGTATAAATTTGGATAGCCATGCGAAAATGGCTTATATACACTTTGAGCTTAATATTATAATCATCTTGTATGATGTTCATTAAGAGGTATGGAAATGTTTGGGAACGATTAGCCATTGGAATGGTTAATCATGATCATATTTTGTGCTATATATGCTAAAGGGCTAGTTGAATCATGGAAACAATGTAATAGGTAAAGTTTACCCTAAAGGCTGATGCTGGCAGCAGTAGTGATGTGGATGTGAAAAATCACTAAAAATAGTAGGAATGTAATTAAATAGTGAATAAATTATGTAATCGAACCTTGATGAATCTATTTTCATAGGAAAGTAACGGAACGGTCATATGAACAGTATATTATGAGATGTTAAAGTTTTCGTGAAACAGGTCCAGAACGGTTTCTGGATTCCCTGTTCCGACTTTGGAAATTCATTATAAATTAACCAGAGATAATTAGAAGTCATGAATTATATTCATAGATTCCTTGTTGAGTCTAGTTTCATTAGAAACAAACGGCATCAGTATTGAAGCCCTGTACAGTGAGATATCCAAGTCGTAATGCGCAAAGGTCAGTGTAGTCGAACCCTGAAACAGGGGGGACTTTAACTAATAAAATGTACTAATTGGCTCGACCAAAAATTCTAGAAAAAATTTGTAGATGAAAATATGAGTCTAGTTTTAGGAAAAATTTACGAAACTAGTTTTCAAGTTTTGAAACTCAAGATATGATTTTTAAGGCGACAGTGATGCAGTAACCAGCTTATCTGGAAAATTTTCAAATGGGCTGTGAAAATAAATGTATTATGTTTGTTAGCACCTCGTGTTCGACTCCGGCAACGGTCTCGGGTACGGGGTGTTACAATAATAACTTGACTATTTCTATACCTAATTCAATCCCCGAGGAGACGATCTTACTTATCACTTTATTACTTGATTCGACATGTATACTTGCACAATTCACATATCATATAGCAACTACTCTCCACAATGGAAGAAAAATCGTCCACCCTCTTCCCTAAATCAAGGAGCCTGACCACCAACATAGAGATCCTCAAACGATGACATGTTAAAAATAGTAAAGAAAAAGAGGGGCTTAACAAGTATAAATAGGGGAAAGCATTTAGGATCAACCATTCATTTATCAATCATCAATACAACACCACATTTGGGAGAAAACAACACAAAAATTGAGAGAGAAATTTAAATGTAACACCCCTAACTCGTCGCTGTCACCGGATTAAGATTACAGAGTATCACCATACAATTCAAAAATTTTAATCTCAAATAGAAATAATTATTCAATTTAAATTATAATTCACATACACATTTCATTTATGGGATAATAGACACTTACGAACCTTAAATCGAGCCTACGGGGCCTTAAAAATAATATGGGAACAATTTAAGACCATTTTGAAACAAAATAAAAAATTTTGGAAAACTTGGAAAATTTTGAAAACAAGGATCACACAGTCATGTGGCTCAGGAACATGGCTGTGTAGCCAACCATGTGACACACCATGTCTATCGAAATACCCTTACACGGCCATGTCCCATATCATGTAACACGCTGTTTTATAATACACGACCGTGTGACCTACTTGTACTATAAGCAACTTATTTACCAGAAATTAAATCTACTTGAATTGCACTAAACAAGCGCTAAAATTCCAAAAACATCCAACCTAAGTGCCTAAACAATGTGCCCTGGGAAACACGAAAATATACACACTTTTCATGCCCTTTTTAACTCAAATTCATGCAGTTTTGGTAAAATTATTGTCGAAAATTATATAATTATTATAAAATAATTATTTTGGACTTAAATTATTAAAATAATTAATTTTAAATAATTTTATAATAAATTTGATTAATTTTGATCATTTTTGACATATTTGCACAAAGGATGAAAATTGGCTCGGCAGACACTGCTAGAAGTGCAAAACCGAGAAGCAATTTTTGAAGCATTGAGACGAATGAATTTTTCAGCTAAATATGGTCGATATTATGTGTATTAATTCATAATGTAAATAATTTTTTTAGTCCAATTTAATTTGGTTTAAATAAATTATTTTTAATTAAATTATGAAAAGTGGCCCAGTTGAGCTGAACTGAGAGAACCGAACCGATCAAGCTTTGGGTAGCCCAAAACCGTCCAGCAAGCTGACCCTTGGCTGATTAATTGGCTTGCAAAAAGGCCCTTGAAGACTTCATCAAACTGCAAACAAACCCCTCCACTATTCGTGCCTTTCTAGATTTGCCCTAGCCTTAATATAACAAGTTTGAAAACTTCAAACTTGCCACATGTGTGGCCGGCCATGGGAGGGCTCTTTAGCTGCTGATTTTGGCTATTTTTATAATCCCTCTCACCCTATAAAATCCCCCTTGGCTACTTATTCCAACACACCTCAATTTTCTCATCTCTTCTCTTCTCTCTCAACTTTCTCTCTTTATTTTTCCATCTGTTTTCCTTTGTCCTCTTGCTGATTTCACCTATTGAAAAAAAGTCATTCATCCATCATTTGGCACAGCATTCAAGTTTTCAAAGAGGCCTTGGTTCGACAATAACAAGTGAAGAAGGAAGAGTGGAGCAACTCAGCCAAGCCAGGAGAAACACTGCATTTGCTTCTTGTTCCCTATCTTTTAAAATTCTGTTGTTGTTATGATGACCATGTCTATGAATATTTATGTTGATATGATTTATTTAATTAATATGGCTTAAATTTAATTCGTGTTAGGTTGATTGCATTTCTTCTTCTTAATTTATTAAAATTGTGTTTGTGTTGTTATAGGCCTTGGTAAGATGTTTGATTAAGTAAAACCATGACTAAGTTATTCTTACATTACAATTGTAAGGTAACTAATGAATTAATTATTTAAACGGATTGAAATTGTAATTAATTGACATGATACTTAATCAGTGCATGTTTAATCATCTAAGGTAGCTGAGGGTTAAATTAGCAATGGTATGGAGTGATATAATTGCCTTGCATAACTTGCAAGATTATTGTGATTAAACTATTTCAAGGTAGAAATACATTTTTACCTCACATAATCTTTTCTGTGCTTATATGATTAAATTAATTGTTTGAATTGGCATAGAGATATGAACAATAGATTATTATAATTTCATAAGTATGTACGTGCATTAACACATTTGCTTATTAAAGTTCGTTTAATCAGTTGAATTGGCATAGAGATATAGTCAAGAGATGAATGGATTTTTGTAGGTAAGTATGTTCATAAGTTAGCAAATTACCGAGTTGCCGTGAATTTATTCGTAACAACATAAATATGAGTTTAATAATTCTAAGTTAAGAAATGTAATTAATCTAACACAATTATGTCATTTTGATTAAAATTAGCTTTTGAAATCGTGCATTAGAACTTTATTTTATTCTATTTATTTTACTTTGTTCTCTGGTTTTTAATCATTTTTCAAATCAAAATAATTTCTCCACCAAAGTGTTTTAAATTGCATTCATAAATAATTCTTTTCACAATCCCTGTGGATACGATAACTCGACATTTACTTGCCACTTTATTACTTGTTGTGATTGTGTACACTTGCACATTTCTATCATTCCAAGTTTTTGGCGCTGTTACCGGGGACTGTTTTAAAAGACATTTTTTATGAAATTGTTAATTTTTCATTTTGGTCTTGTTTTTCTGTTAAATTTTAATTCCATTTTTTTTGTGTTTGTTTCAGGTGTTTATGAGTATTGATCAAAATTTTGACTTACTCCCCGTAAACCCTGAAATTGAAAGGACTTTCTGACAAAGGAGAAGACAAGCAAACTAAAGAAGAACCGAATATGAATTTCAAAAATCCAGGAGGAACATTTGCTTCTAATACTCATAATCCTCTCATTGTTGCCGATGATAGAAACTGTGCCATTCAACATATGCCATTTATCTATTTAACGAGCTCAATCTGAGTATTAGGAGACCCGCAATCGAGGCAAAACAATTCGAGCTGAAGCCAACCATGTTCCAAATGTTGCAAAATATGGGTTAATTTAGTGGGATTCCTACTGAAGATCCACATCTTCATCTTCAGCTATTCATGGAAGTGAGTGACTCATTTAAACTAGTCAGGGTGACTGAGGACGCCTTGAGACTGAGATTATTTTCATACTCCTTAAGAGATTGAGCACGAGCGTGGTTGAACTCCCAACCGTCTGGTTCCATAACTACATGACAAGAGTTGGTTGAACGTTTCTTAATGAAATATTTCTCTCCATCTTTAACCGCCAAGATCCGAAATGAAATCACTTCATTTTAGCAACTTGATGAAGAATCTTTATATGAGGCATGGGAGCGGTTCAAGGAGTCATTATAAAAGTGCCCTTATCACGACATTCCTTGTTGCATTCAAATAGAGACTTTCTATATTGGTTTCAATATTCATACTAAAATGACGGTGGATATTTTGGCAAATGAAGCCCTTCTTTCTAAGTCTTATAATGATGCTTATGAGATTATTGAAAGAATTGCCAGCAATAACTATCAGTGGCCAACCAACTGAGCAACCTCAGAAAGACGAGCAGCAGGAGTACATTAAGTAGACACACTTGCTTCTTTGGTAGCCTAGGTATCCTCTATGTCTTTTATGCTTAAGAACATAATTGTTAATGGTTTCTGGTTATCTCTCAGGTCAATAGCCGAACCAGTTCAAGAATATTTCTTGTGAATACTGTGGAGATGGCCATTTCTTTGAAAATTGCCCATCGAATCAAGAGTCAAATTATTACATGGGAAATAAAAATTGAAATGGTCCGCAATCAAATTTTTACAACTCTTCATGGTAGAATCATCCAATTTCTACATGGAGTAATCAATGGGCAGGGCATAGAGACTCTACTATGCCATTTCGACCAAATTATTTATTGGAATAGTCTCAACAATTGTAACAACCCCCACTAACTGAATCTTCAAGTGATCTTGAGAATCTGCTGAAGGCATACATAGCGAAGAATGATACCACTTTAAGAAATCTAGAGAATCAAATCGGTCAGCTAACCAATGAACTTTGAAATAAACACCAAGGTATGCCAAGAAACACAAAAAATGCAAAAATTTTGGGCAAAGAACATTGAAAAGCAGTCTCTTTGCCAAACGGAAAGATATTGGAGCCCAAGGTGGTTGAAGTTCAAGATGAGTCTATTGTAGCTCAAGACAAAGAGGAAGTTCAACCAAGTGTTGAAACTCCTATATCACAGAAGTCAGATTCAGTGATCCTTGATGAGGTAAACTCTAAACCAGTTAGTTCTAATTATCTAACACCCTTGTCAGATGCAGAAAAATTTCCACAGAAGAGTTGTCTGGTTAAAGCTAAGATTCCACCATTGCCATATCCTCAATGATTCTAGAAGAAGAAATGAGATACTCAGTTGAAAGAAATTTTAATGACAAGGTGACTTTTAATGACTTCGATGCTGCTAAATCCTTAGATGTAGTTGAAAATTGTTCTACTATTTCCAAGATGGAATAACTGGCTTCTACAGAGCTAGAGCTCAATTATGTAGATTATCCATTGAATGTATTTTGCTAGCAGATTCACCAAGTGATGATGAAGACGAGGCATGTTTGGCTTTGTTAGAGGCTAAAATGAAGGGATTCACTCAGGAAGTTCCACTGGAATCATTAGAGTTATTATCTCGGGAGTACACACAACCAAAATTGTTGATTGAAGATCCCGTCGAATTGGACCTGCAGACTTTGCCTCTGCATTTGAAATATGATTATTTGGCTTTCTCTCCATTTTTACCTATCATGATTTTAGTTGAGTTCACTAAGAATGAAGAAGAAGAGTCATTTGTTGTTTTAGAAAAGCACAAGAAGGGTGTCGGATGGATTATTACAGATATTCGAGTCACGAGTTTGATGATTTTTAGGAATTACAGGAAGTTAAACAAGGCTACCAGGAAAGATCATTCCAGGTTTTCTTTCCCTAATAAGATGTTGGACAGATTTGATGGAAAAAAATATGATTTCTTCCTAGATGGTTATTGTAACAACTAGGGGTGAGCATTCAATCGAATCGAATCGAATCGAATTGAAAATTTTTCAGTTAATCGAGTTTTTGAATCTTATTTTATCATCCTAACTTTATTTGAAATTTTCTCAAATCGAGTCAAGTGAGATGGAATTAGAATCAAATCGAATCGAATCGAATATATATGTTTGAGTTAAATTTAAAAAAATCACTCTAGCGTTATTAATTTTTATGTAATTTTTCAAAAAAAATAATTTTCTTTAAAGTTTTTAAACATAAACCAATTACATAAGAATAAAAATCATAAGAGAATTTACTAATTACAACTTGAACCAATAATACAAAATTAATTAACTAAGTTTTAAAAAAATTATTATAAATTAGTAAACCCTTAACTGCTATAGGTTTTTTCTTATTCAATCATTGAAGAAAAATTAGCTAATTCATAAGGATAAAAATCATACGAGAATTTACTAATTACAACTTGAACCAGTAATACAAAATTAATTAAATAAGTTTTAAAAAAATTCTTATAAATTAGTAAACCCCTAGTAAACAGTAATATCCTTATGAATCAATAATTTCTTAATTTAAATATTGTAAAACTCTAATTAGAAAATCATACGAGTTTCAAGAAATAAAGCTTCAATCAAACTGTAAAAATTGATGTGAGGTATTTTTACTTCTTTAGATAACACTTAATAACACGTTACAACTGTTTTTTTTCCAATAGAATCATCAAGTAAATCCAGATAAAAACCATTGAATCAAAATACAGTCTTCAAGATTTTGTTTTCCCTTTCCAAATGGTAAATCCCGCAACTTCAGTTTCTTTTTCCCTAAATGAATTGTAACCTTCTCCACAACAGCAAACAGGAAAATAGAGAAGGAAAATAGAGCGAGCTGAAAATCATTCAATGGAGTGAAAGCGAAACTAAAACAGATGCAAATAGAGCGAAAATAATTCAATAATTCAAAAATGTTCAAGAATTTAAACAGAGATGAAAATAGAGCGAAAAATCATTCAATAATTCAAAAATGTTTCAAGAGTCAAGACAAATCTTAAAGATGCAAAAGCTTCGAGCTTAAAATGGAACTGAACAAAGTGCCTCTGTCAAAAGGAATAGTAGCTCGATTTGGAGGTAAGGACTAAGGATTTTGATTTGAAGCTTTGAATGAAATAGAAAAAGAAGAAGAAGGAAGAACCGAAGAAGTGTTTATTTTAGGGTTTTTTTGAGAAAAATAGATTTTAAAATTTGATTTTCGTGGAAATGGTATGGATGCTGCCTGGAGAGAATAAGAAAATTGATTTGGGGTTTGGTTTGGACTTTGGAAGATGGAATTGGCTGGGGCATGGCATGAGGGTTTGATTTGGGGGAGGAATTGGGTTTTGGAAAATAAAGTTTTTGGCAGACGAGCTTGGGGTTGGGGTGGGGAAATGGGATAAAATAAAATATTTGGGCTTAGGGGTAATTGGGTTAAGTAATTAGTAAAAGCCAAATTTAAAAGAATAAAAAAATATAGTTTATATTCGGTTTATTCGAATTATTCAAGTTATTCGAATTCGAGAATTCAACTCGACTCGAACTTGAAATTCGAAAAAAATTCGAGTTGATTCGATTAATTCGATTAACTTGATTAAATCCGTTCGAATAATTCAAAATTCAATTTTTTTTTGATTTTTTCGAATTGAATCGAATTTTGCTCACCCCTAGTAACAACTTACTTTTCAGTGAAATCAGAACAGCGGTTTTGGGACCACAAATCCGACCCAAAAATATGATTTAGTTTTATTTCATTATATGGTCCATAATATGGTAGATGTGTCATGTGAAAATTTTGATACGAAAAGTTTATCGATTTAGTGCTTAATTATTAGAAGGACTAAATCGCATAAAATGTGAAAGTTGAATTCTAGTAGCTATAAGGATCAAATAGCTATGGAATTCAAAAATTAAGGTCCTTATATGGTAATTAGACCATTAAGAAAAGGATGAAGATTTTTCTTGGTGACTCATCCATGGAATTATAGAAAAAGGGTAAGGACTAAATTGGAAATACCAAAATACTTAATTAATTAAAAGATGAAAAGAAATATATCATCTTATTTTCATCACCTTCAACGTAAAATTTTATGGAAACCCTAAGAGAGAGGAGGGAAACTTTCAAGGCTTAATTGGGTAAGTTCTTTTGTCCCGTTTTTAGTAATTTTGGTATTTTTGAAACTGGGATAGCTTAATCTCTCTATTTGGGGGATTAATTTGAAAAGTTATCAAGGTATGAAAATGGGTCATGGATGTATTATGCTGGAAATAAGAAATTTATGGTAGAAAATGAAAAGTTATTGATAGATAAATAAATTTTACAAAGTGATTTTTGATGGAAACATGATTTAGGGACTAAAACGAAAAGTTGTAAAATTTGATGAAAAATTATAAAATTTTATGAATACATGTGCTGGAAAATTTGTAATGGGGCTTTGGTTAGGCTTTGAATAGGGAGTAATTTGCACAAGTTTCATTTTTTGAACCTAGGGACAAAATCAGAATTTATGGAAAAGTTAGGGGCTAACTTTCCTAACTTAGCACACAACTTTGTTCTTCCCCGATCTTAATCCAAAATTTCATGTTTTCTTAATCTAACATGTCAAATAACACTTATTTAACACATTTTATCAGCACACTAACCAATTCAATTCATATATCAAATTTTAAAAAATTTACAATTATGCCCCCAAACTTTTCAAAAATTACACTTTTACCCCTAGGCTCGTAAAATAATTTTTATTCAATTTCTATAAGGTTTAAGACATGCTGAACATTTTTATCTTCTATGACAACTCCAAATTTTCACTAATTCACACACTTATGACCAATTTATAACTTTTACAATTTAACCCCTTTTAACATTTTTACCGGAATTCATCGAATAAAACTTGTATTTAACACATCAAACATTCATTATCTACTATAAATCCTAAAAACACAACCATATCATGAATGGGTAAATTTTTAAACTCTAATTTCTCTTCAATCAATTGGTAGAAATAGAAAATTTAAGCTTCGGGGGATCTCATAAATACGAAAATCATTAAAAACGGGACAAAAACCGTACCTATATAAGCCATAGAAGCTTGGCCGAATGGAGCTCATCCATGGCTGCCATTTTTGGTTCTTTTCCACGGTTGAAGAAGAAAGAATAAAAAAAAGATGTAGCTTTTATCATTTTTGTCTTATTAGGTCATTTTAATTAATTTACAAAGTTACCCTTTTTATTTCAACCAAATTTCAAAAATACCAAACAAATATCCATCCACTAACTTATTAAAGGACTAATTATCACATAAGGACTTTCAATTTAAAACTCATAACAAATAGGCACCTCATATATAAAGAACTCAACTTTTACACTTTTTACAATTTAGTCCTTTTGACTAAATTGAGTGCCCAAACATCAAAATTTTCGAACGAAATTTTTACGAAATATTTCCATAAATTTATAGACTATAAAAATATAATAAAAATAAAATTTTTCTCGTCAGGTTTGTGGTCCTGAAATCACTGTTCCGACTAGACCCAATTTTGGGCTGTTACAACTCTCCCCCTTTTAGAGATTTTCGTCCTCGAAAATCTTACCGGAGTGAGGTTTAGTATCTTTCTCATAATTTCCAGCATCACTAACTAATTTTTTTCAAGACGATACTTTCAGAAACACTCTGTCATCAATTTGAATCCCAAGATAACACAGTCAACTCTGATATTTCTTTAACTCCGTCCTTCACTTGTCAACCATTCTCAGTCTCTGGCCATATCTATTATTATTTTATCACTGAACTCTTTGATTCCACACTTAGGAACTTAATCAACATGATTCTCATGAATTTCCGTTATAAACACCTCATCGGTAAGGGGGTGAGGTCGTACAGCCCCTAACTCGATTCTCACATATATCTATATGACACGTTTTTCATTATCCACATATGTCATTATAATTATACTATCCATTTCAAACAATTTATTATTCATATCTGTCTTACACAAAATTTCCAATTATCTCATTTCAAACAAGTGCACTCACTCATACATTCTATGAATTTTGAATAACTTTAGTAATCACATTTACTAATCAATTTAGTCAAGCATGCAACAGCATATGAAGGCCAAACAAATATGAATAAATATATCACTATATAAACTTTCATCTCACATATTATCACATATACATATATCACGAATTCTTATTCATACCTTTCCGAGTTTAACACATCATAGCTACGCTTTATTCAAATACTTCAATATCGCTATCAAATGGTCAGATGTAGCTCGGTTGGAGAATACTTCATTTTAAACAAAATGGTCCTCATTAGCGTCGGGAGACATCACACTATCACATATTTGTGGCATGTATAACTAGACTCTCACACTTGCTATGTTAGTCCGAGAATCGACTAAACCATAGCTCTGATACCACTAGATGTAACATCCATTACCCGTATCTGACGCCGAAATAGGGTACGAGGTATTACTGGACTTGAGTACTTGTAATCATTTAAAACCGAGACTAAAATTTCATCAATTTTAAACTTTTCAAACATATATAATTTTTCCCTTAAAAGGGCCTACAAGTCCCAAAACAATCATTGAAATTGGTTCGGGAACAAACCGAAATCTTTCAGACACTTAGAAATAGGTTTACATAACTTTAACCATTATGAGCCAAATCTTATGGCTATATACAATGAAGCAAAAATGAGCCTATACATTTGGCTAAATCATAATATTATTTAATATCAATAACGAATTATCTATACATGCCACTTATTTGACAATAAATAAGAATTACCATTATTCTAATTTGATAAACTAATAATGTGATGATACTTCCGACGATCTTCAAACCCGAGCAAACCTGACAACACTAAGAGAAATGGGAAAATGGTGTAAGCTTAAAAGCTTAGTAAGTTAGAATATTAATAATAATAATCAATTTAATTAACAATATTATCCCACTCCTTAATAAATATGCTCAAAAAAAAATCATTAATCACATGATTTCATCTTTTTACACAAGATCAGCTAAGGTTGTTTTCCTGAATCATGGTCACTAATTTAATTATTTCTTAAGGTAAAGAACTAAAAATTAAGTTTCGTAAATTTTCCTTAAAACTAGACTCATATAAATTTCTACCATAAAATTTTCAGAATTTTTTGTTTTGCCAATCAATACCAGATTTTTCTTAAATTTCCTCTATTTAAATGTCTGACAATTCTGACCTCTCTATATAAAAACAAAGTTATCTCATTGTACATAATTCAAATAATGTTTTTTATTATTCCAATAAAAATTATACTCATTAAGGTTTCTAAGCATATAAACCATGCCCCATAATCATTTTTGTAAAATTTATGATGATTTTACCAAGTCATAACAGGGGATCACGTAATCATTCTGAACTAGTCTCACAAAAATATAAATATATCAAAATATAGAATTCAGTTGCTTACTATGTTTCTTTTATATGAAAGTAGACTCATAAATATTTAATTTAATATCTCATTCAGCCTCTAATTAAATTCATACTATTTTTGGTGATTTTTCAAAGTCACATTACTGCTACTGTCTAAAACAGTTTTATTGCTAATTCACTCTTTCTCACTTTCTTTGTATTAACCTCATTTTAACATACATATCACAAATCATTTTCACCACATTTCGTACATCACAAGTATAGGCCCATGATTACGAGGTCACCATAAAATCATCCTCATGTATAACTTACTTGTTTATAACCTTACCACATCCCGGTCACTTAATGAACACATCATTCGCATAACCAAGTTCCTGCACTTATTCATCACAAAACTCACAAAGCAGTACATAGTAAGTCTCCCATTGAACAATTCGGATCAATCCTCGATACTTGGTGGTTTCAGCACATAGCCCCACCCATCATATAGTTTGGCTCTCTTGTACACATGGTGAACACTTAGTACCACCCATGTGACCTAGCCAATTTATCTCGTAACTCTCTTGTCTATATGGTGTCCTTCACCTGGAACCACACATGCGACCTAGCTATATATATCCCATAGCTCTCTTGTCTACATGGTGTACACATAGTATCACCCATGCGACCTTGCTACATCATAATGTCTCGTAGCTCTCTTATACACATGATGTGCACTCAGCACCATACATGTGACCTAGCTACATATCATCTGTATCATCCAATCTTTCTGAAGGTTCAACTGGGATTTCTCTCTCTTTTCCAACAATTTCACCAATCAAGTAATTATCGACAAACATATTTCCAATATTATTACAAAATATCATAATACAAGTAAAACTGATGTATTACTTACATATAAACTTACATCTCATTTAATATCTAGGCAATAACATTAAATTACACATTGCATTATTAAAAATCATATGAACTTACAATTGCTCATAACATCCATAATCATAGAAATCACATTTATGTATGATAATTCAATGCACTTCACGTACCATAGACATATTTTTAAATCAATCCATAAGCTTGGCACCATATCATTTAATTTAACATAATTCAATTAATTGACTAAATTTAACTTTCAAATATAAATTACAACATTATTGAAGTATTATTATCATAACAACTTACCTCAAATGCCGAAACGGCTAACTTTCCTGACTTAGCACTCAACTTTGTTCTTCCCCGATCTTAATCCAAAATTTCATGTTTTCTTGATCTAACATGTCAAATAACACTTATTTAACACATTTTATCAGCACACTAACCAATTCAATTCATATATCAAATTTTGGAAAATTTACAATTATACCCCCAAACTTTTCAAAAATTACACTTTTACCCCTAGGCTCGTAAAATAATTTTTATTCAATTTCTATAAGGTTTAAGACATGCTGAACATTTTTATCTTCTATGACAACTCCAAATTGTCACTAATTCACACACTTATGACCAATTTATAACTTTTACAATTTAACCCCTTTTGACATTTTTACCGGAATTCATCGAATAAAACTCGTATTTAACACATCAAACGTTCATTATCTACTATAAATCCTAAAAACGCAACCATATCATGAATGGGTAAATTTTTAAACTCTAATTTCTCTTCAATCAATTGGTAGAAATAGAAAATTTAAGCTTCGGGGGATCTCATAAATACGAAAATCATTAAAAACGGGACAAAAACCGTACCTATATAAGCCATAGAAGCTTGGCCAAATGGAGCTTATCCATGGTTGCCATTTTTGGTTCTTTTCCACGGTTGAAGAAGAAAGAATAAAAAAAAAGATGATGGCTTTTATCATTTTTGTCTTATTAGGTCATTTTAATTAATTTACAAAGTTACCCTTTTTATTTCAACCAAATTTCAAAAATACCAAACAAATATCCATCCACTAACTTATTAAAGGACTAATTATCACATAAGGACTTTTAATTTAAAACTCATAACAATTAGGCACCTCATATATAAAGAACTCAACTTTTGCACTTTTTACAATTTAGTCCTTTGAGTGCCCAAACATCAAAATTTTCGAACGATATTTTTACGAAATATTTCCATAAATTTATAGACTATAAAAATATAATAAAAATAAATTTTTTTTCGTCGGGTTTGTGGTCTTGAAACCACTGTTCTGACTAGATCCAATTTTGGGCTGTTACAGTCCCTTTATCTAGCACCATTCCACGAAGTGAACAGGTTGACTTAATACTCAAACCATGGACTCCAATGTCGAGGAAGGAACTAGATGATTAGATTCTGAGGGTTCTGCAAATAAAAAAAAGGATCTTGTCTGTACTTTATTTTATTTTATCTCTTAGGATATTTCTATTTCTCGCATAATAAATCAAGAGGTTGAAATCATTAATAAAATTGAACAATTTATAAAATAGCAAGTGTGGCAATAGATATGTACATGCCTAGGATTGGATCTGTTTAGGAAGAACTTGGTATTTAAGCAGTCAAACTTGACTCACCTCCTTTTTCTAGGATCTTACCTAGTGTACAGTATCTATTCACTTCTATATTTTCATTTTCTCTATTGTTTTTAACAATAGGGACATTGTTCATCTTAAGTAGGGGGACCGAAAAATTGAAATTATTCCCACTTAGAATGAATTTTTCTATCAGTTATGATTAGGTTATATTTTGTTCAAAAATTTGAAATTTTGTTAAGTATGCTAAACTTCAGTATGAATAAAGTTCAATTATTTTAATAATTGTTATGTTAATTGAAATATGACATAAGTGTATTTTTAATAAAACACGAAAATTGTATTATAAAATTTTTAGTTTCTTAGGAAAGCTAAGCATGCATGAAAGTTTAAGTCTCTAGAATTGACTAAGTAATTTCTTGAGGCGAAATCCTAGGAAGCATGGAATGTTGAAAATGATTTAAGAAACTTTTGTTTAGACCGTTTGAGCCTTTCAAGCCAACCTTGATGAAATTTTATCCCTTGAAACCCAACTTTGAGACTATATGGCCTAATTTTATTTGAACCCTTACAATATTTAGCCATCACGTCTCCCTATATTATCTTTAAATTATCCCAAACACTAGACTCAGTACTATTCAGAACATTCTTTGAAAATTACTTTGGGGGAGTTGAAAAGAAGTATTGAATGCTAAAAAAAAATTGTAGTACATACAACAAAATGCTTGTAAAAAAAAGAACATGTGTACTTGAAAGAAAATAAATGTACAGAAGAGCATGTGAAAGAAAAGTAAGTTGGTGTATTGAAGGTAAATATTCTGAAGGTTCGATTGAAGCTGAGTCTAGGGTTTTTAGCCTAAATTTTTCTTTTACCTACCCCTAGCCTAGCCATGTTACAACCTTGTTAAAGTCCTATTGATTCAAGTTTCTATGCTACCTACATTACTGGAGAGAAATTGCTATGTTCAACATATGAAGGCATAAGTTAAACTTAACGATTGCAGCTTAATCTTGAATTGTAACACCAAAAACCTGGCTTAGACGTTATGGCCAAATCAGGCGATGTCACATTGAAGTATTTTTTATTCGCAGAGTATAATATCATTGAAAAACCCATTCTATATTTAACCTCTTTTTGACCTTAGTGAAGATTTAAGGATATCTCGTTTATTTTCAAAGCTTAAGTCGTTTGACAAAAAGTTAACCATATTAAATTTGTTATTAACTTTAAAACATTATTTCTTGCAGAAGCTTCTAAAAACATGTTGCGTAAGCGTGGTGGTTGAAAAACAATTAACTTTTTGAAAACCTGCCTCCAACTGCTAGCCGATATAAATAAAAATAAATAAAATCCCAAATTAAATATTAAAAAATTAAAGAGGCCTTATTACATCAAAATACCCAAATTAAATTACTTATTAATTAAAGGTAGAATATAGAGGCATCTCCGGTTGTGTGTGTGACAGCCCAAAGTTGACCCTAGTCGGGAAGTGGCTTCGGGACCGCTAAACCGAGTCACCGAAATGTTTGAATGTGATACTTATTGTCTAGAATATGTAATTATGAATGTGTGAAAATTTCAAGCTTCAATTTGGTTGATTTCATGTGAATTTAGTCAATAGGACTTATGTGAGAAAATTCTAAAATGTGATAGGTCAATGTGTAAGGACCTATTAGTGCATGTGGACAAAGGGGGGACTTGCATGTCAAATTTCCCCCCCCTAATGAGTAGTGGCCGGCCATGACAAATAATGATGGGCAAAACATGTCATGAAACATGTTTTGTTAGTGGAAGAATAAAATAAGAAGTATGGGTAATAAAGAAATGGAAACAAAAGAAAAAAAAAATGTGTGTGTAGTGTTTGTTCCCCCCATTGCCGTGAGCTCAAGAGAAGAAAGGAGAAAAGTTTGTGTTCATCCTTTCTCACCTCCATTCTAGCCTAAATTAGAAAGAAAAAGAAAAAAGAAAAAAATTTCTCATCCTTTGGTTCATCCTTGGCCAAAGATTTTAAGGAGGAAAGAAGAAGAAAGGTGAAGAGATTCGGCCATGCATGTAGCTAGGCTAAGGTATGTTTGATGATGTTTCATGAGATGCATGCATGATTTAGTGGTTAGCTTGAGTTCTACCTAGCCCATGGTCTAAATCTTGCTATGTGATGGAAATGGCACTCGACCATGGATGCATCATTCTTGGTTGATGTTTGATGTTGTGGTGATGAGGTATGAGGATGAGTTAAGATTCGGCCTAGGTGGAGGTTGTGTTAATGCCATTGCATGCAAAATATGAAGCTTGTTAATGATGCATGTGATGATGGCTTGATGATTCTTGAACCTCCTTTTTAGCATTTTTGTGTGAGCACATATGTGCATTGGTTGCTAAAGGGAGAAGAATCGGCTAGCAAGATGTGTGCTAAGGCCGAATGTAACTTTGCATGTTGATGAGCAATGCATGTGTTAAATCGATAAAAAGGGGGAGGATGCTTTACTAGTGTGTATATGTGTGTATTAAGTGTTGAAATCGACCCCAAAAATGGACATGCATATTCGGCCAAGGGGAAAGAAATTAGCTAATATGTTGTGTTGATGCATGATTTTTGCATGTATGAGACTTTAATGTCTAATGTATGAATATGGGCTAAGTGCCTTGTGTTCATCTTTTGATGCCTAAATGATGAAATTAATTTATTTGTTTGATTAAGCTCAAGAGCAAAGGGGAAATAAATCCGATAAAGGGAAGGAAAAAGTGGTCGAATAGTTAGCGGGATCGTTCGACAACACCCGAGGTAAGTTCTTGAGTAAGAGAGCTTAAATTTCGATGTGATTAAATCATGCTCTATGTGTGGCTATTGAGCCGAATGTGCAAGGACAATATGTGCCTTGTGTTTGAGTTTCGTAAACGAAAATGAAATATGAATGTGCTATGAATTATTGTTAGATGTGCATGATTAATTGAATGCTGTCCGGGCTAAGTCCCGAAGGCTTTGTGCTAAGTGAATATATCCGGATTAAGATCCGAAGGCCTTTGTGCGAGATACTAAATCCGGGTTAAGTCCCGAAGGCATTCGTGCGAGTTATTAAATCCGGGTTAAGTCCCGAAGGCATTCGTGCGAGTTATTAAATCCGGGTTAAGTCCCGAAGGCATTCGTGCGAGTTGTTAAATCCGGGTTAAGTCCCGAAGGCATTCGTGCGAGTTATTAAATCCGGGTTAAGTCCCGAAGGCATTCGTGCGAGTTGTTAAATCCGGGTTATGTCCCGAAGGCATTGTGTGAGTTACTAAAACCGGGCTATGTCCCGAAGGCATTTGAACGAGGAGCTATATCCGGTTAAATTCCGAAGGTACGTGATTTGGTAATGAATGAGCTTGCTGTAAAATTCCAGCGAATACTCGAAAAACATCCCAATATGGGGATATGTTACGTATGTGTTAAATATTAATCGAGCCCTTACAAATAAATGTTCGCTCAGTTGATAAACGAGCTACCGGCCTTCGGCCAAGTTAGTTTATTGTGTATGTACATAAGGGTTGTTAATGTTGTGAAGCAAGTTTGATATCGGTAAATTGCGTATTATGAAATATTCCGTTTAGCTAAATGTGTGCTATTATTTGTGCATGCTGGAATTCCTTGCTCAAACTTACTAAGCATAAATTGCTTACTCGTTACATTGCTCCTCTGTTTTATAGATTTTTGGTTCTCCAGCTATCGGACTCGGGATCTTGAAGTCGAAGTCGCCCACACTATCAAAGGCTCTTTTGGGTACTATTTTGGTTGAATTTTGATATGGCATGTATAGGACTACCCATTGTTGTCTTTCGAGTACTTTATGAAATGTATAAGTGTACAGCCATGCGAAGATGGCTTGTAGAAGTGGAGTATGGCATTAGACCATTCGTATTTATGAATGTATAGATGGTTTCATGATGTAACTATGTTGGAATGGAAGTGTTGAGCAAATGATCAGCCACTAGAATGGCTAAGTATGATCATATGTGGGCTTATGTATGACAAGGCCCTAGTTGGTCCATGAAACCCCAAATTAGGTAAGGTTCACTTTGAAAACAGAAGCTGATAGCAGCAGTGGTGTGGATTGGAAAAATCACAAGAATTCGTAGGAGTGGAATTAAATAGTGAATAAATTATGTAATCGAACCTTGATGAATCTACTTTCATATGGAAGTAACGAAACAATTATAGGAACAGTACAAAAAGAGATATTCAGGTTCTTGTGGAACAGGGCCAGAACAGTTTCTGGATTCACTGTTCCGCCTTTGGAAATTCACTATAAATTGACCAGAGATAATTAGGGGTCATACCATATATGTATGGATTCCTCTCTGAGTCTAGTTTCCATAGAAACAAACGGCATCAGTATTGAAGCTCTGTGCAGAGAGATATCCCAGTCGTAATGGGAAAAGGTCAGTGTAGTCGACCCCTGTAACATGGGAGACTTTGACTAATAAACTGTACTAGTTGGCCCGACCAAAAATTCTAGAAAAAAATCCATAGGTGGGGACATGAGTCTAGTTTCAGGGAAAAATCACAAAACTGATTTTTGAGTTGTGAAACTCAAGATATGATTTTTGAAGCGACTAGTACTCAGACTGGGCAGTGTCTGGAAAATTTTTTCAAAGTTTGTTAACATCTCGTGTCCGACTCCGGTGTCGGTCTCGGGTTCGGGGTGTTACATTTTATTGGTATCAGAGCTACGGTTTAGTCGATTCTAGGACTACCGTAATGTTTTGGGTCTAGCTATACATGCCATTTTATGTGATTACTTGATAGTGTGGTGATTTCCGACAATTGTAAATGTGTTTATTTATAGTAATGGATCCCGATCGTGACCGAGAGGTAGCTGGTGATCTTGAGAGTGTAGCGCATGCTCCCGCACAAGGGACAGTGCCGGCAAACTCTCAACCTAATGCTAGTAATCAGAATGATGAAGCTAGACAAGCATTCTATAGCGTGATGAATGATTGGTTTAACCAATACATTCGAACTAATATGGCTGTTCCACAACCTCCATTCCCGAACAAATACTACCCCCGCACCTACAATACCTCCGGTAACGGACCAAATAAGGTCACATAAGCCCCAGTTGACAGAATCCGAAAACATGGGGCTACTGAATTTAAGGCTATGGATAGCGATGATGCCGAGCAAGCTGAATTTTGGCTGGACAACACTATCCGGGTACTCGATGAGCTATCTTGTACACCCGATGAATGCCTAAAGTGTGCTATCTCCTTGCTACGTGATTCTGCCTACTATTGGTGGAGTACTCTGACTTCTATTGTGCCCCGAGAGCAAGTAACTTGGGAGTTTTTCCAAACTGAGTTTCGGAAAAAGTATATCAGTCAGAGATTTGTTGATCAAAAACGGAAGGAATTTCTTGAGCTTAAGCAAGGCTCCATGTCGGTTACTGATTACGAGCGAAAATTTGTTAGACTTAGCAAATACGCTCGGGAATGTGTTTCGTCCGAAGCTGTTATGTGTAAACGCTTCGAGGATGGGCTGAATGAAGATATAAAAATGTTCGTTGGCGTTCTTGAAATACAAGAGTTCGTGGTACTTGTTGAACGAGCTTGTAAAGCCGAAGAGCTTAGAAAAGAAAAGCAAAGAGTTGATGAGGGAACTGGAGAGTTTCATAAAACATCCTCGGGGAGGTCTCTTCAACAGACATCGAAGAGATTTCGAGATGATGCGGGCTAGTTTAGAGGCACTTCGGGCCTTTTTGGACGAGATCGTGATCGACCCCCTGTGGGTACACGAGGCACTTCGGTCGCCAGTGTTGGGAATGAACGTCGAGACAGGACGAAATGCCGATATTGCGGTAAATGGCATTCGGGGAGTTGTAGATTTCCTGACCGCTCCTGTTACAAATGCGGATCAGTGGACCACTTCATTAAAGATTGCCCGAGGTTGTCGGGACAGAATGCAAATCAGAGTGGGAGACCGGGTGCTACCACTGCTCGAGGTAGACCATCTGGAAATATGGCAATGCTGGTGGTGGTCAGAGAGGATCTAGAGATGATATAACCAGATCCGAAGCCCGTGCGCCTGCTAGAGCTTATGCTATACGTGCCCGCGAGGATGCTTCTTCGCCTGATGTTATTACCGGTACATTCACCCTCTTTGATACTAATGTAATTGCTTTGATTGACCCCGGTTCTACTCATTCTTACATATGTGAAACCTTAGCATCCAGTAAGACTTTACCTATTGAGTCTACTGAGTTCGTAATTCGGGTGTCAAATCCCTTGGGTCGTTACGTGCTTGTCGACAAAGTGTGTAAGAAATGTCCCCTGGAAATTCGAGGTTCCTGTTTTCCAGCGGACTTGATGCTTTTGCCGTTTGATAAATTTGATGTTATCCTTGGGTTGGATTGGTTGACCGCGCATGATGCGATTGTGAATTGCAAGAGCAAGACTATTGATTTGAGGTGCGCAAATAACGAAGTAGTCCGAATTGAGTCTGCGGACTTGGAGGGGATGCCAGCTGTAATATCAGCAATGTTGGCACAGAAATATGTAAGAAAAGGGTGCGAAGCATACCTTGCATATGTGCTTGATGACATTTTGGTCTATTCAAGAGATGAGACCGAACATGCTGGGCATCTGAGGCTAGTGCTGCAAATTTTGTGGGATAAGCAGTTATATGCTAAGTTCAGTAAGTGTGAGTTCTGGTTAAGAGAGGTTAGCTTCTTGGGTCATGTGGTATCCGCGTCGGGTATTCGAGTTGACCCGAACAAAATTTCAGCCATACTTGACTGGAAGCCTCCGAGAAATATTACTGAAGTTCGGAGCTTTTTGGGGCTCGCCGGTTATTACCGACGATTTGTGAAAGGTTTCTCGATGATA
Source organism: Gossypium hirsutum (assembly GCF_007990345.1). Lineage (NCBI taxonomy): Eukaryota > Viridiplantae > Streptophyta > Magnoliopsida > Malvales > Malvaceae > Gossypium > Gossypium hirsutum. The sequence goes on from NC_053431.1 coordinate 65,335,061, forward strand.
GCCACACCAATGACGAAGCTACTTCAAAAGGATGTTAAGTTCGAGTGGACGGAGAAATGTCAGAAAAGTTTCAACCAACTGAAAACTCATTTGACTGAAGCTCCAATTTTGGTGCAACCCGAATCAGGTAAAGAGTTTGTCATTTATAGTGACGCATCCCTACTTGGGTTGGGTTGCGTATTGATGCAAGAAGGTCGAGTCGTGGCCTATGCGTCGAGACAATTGAAGCCACACGAGAGGAATTATCCGACCCATGATCTCGAACTAGCTGCCATCGTGTTTGCTTTAAAAATATGGCGACATTATCGTTTGGTGAGAAGTGCCATGTATTTTCGGATCACAAAAGTCTCAAATATTTGATGACTCAACGAGACTTGAATCTGCGACAAAGACGTTGGCTTGAGTTGTTGAAAGATTACGAGCTTGTCATTGATTACCACCCGGGAAAGGCTAACGTGGTTGCGGACGCCTTAAGCCGGAAGTCATTGTTTGCTTTACGAGCGATGAACGTGCATTTGTCTGTTCTACCAGACAGTGTGTTAGTAGCTGAATTAAAAGCTAAACCATTATTGACTCACCAAATTCGTGAAGCTCAGAAAGTCGATGATGAATTGGTTGCAAAACGGGCTAAGTGTTTTCCGAACGAGGAATCGGAGTTTCAAATTGATGATGATGATTGTTTGAGGATCAGAAATCGTTTGTGTGTTCCAAGGAATTCGGAACTCATTTCGATGATTCTGAACGAAGCCCATTGTAGCCGAATGTCAATTCACCCGGGGAGTACGAAAATGTACAACGATTTGAAACGTCAATTTTGGTGGCATGGTATGAAACGGGACATCTCCGACTTTGTTTCGAGATGTTTAGTATGTCAACAAGTGAAAGCGGAACATCAAGTGCTTTCAGGATTACTCCAGCCGATCATGATACCCGAGTGGAAATGGGATCGAGTCACAATGGACTTTGTGTCCGGACTGCCCTTGTCAGCAAGTAAGAGGGTTGCGATATGGGTTATTGTTGATAGACTGACTAAGTCGGCTCATTTCATCCCCGTACGTACGGATTTTTCATTGGATAAACTAGCTGAATTGTACGTTTATCAAATTGTGAGATTACACGGGGTACCTGTTTCTATCGTGTCGGATAGAGATCCGAGATTCACCTCACAATTTTGGAAGAAATTGCAAGAAGCTCTGGGTACTAAGCTGCATTTAGCACTGCTTTTCACCCCCAAACCGATGGTCAATCCGAGCGGATAATTCAGATACTTGAGGATATGTTGAGATGTTGCATCCTCGAGTTCAGTAGTTCATGGGAATGGTATTTACCTTTGATTGAATTCGCTTACAACAATAGTTTTCAATCAAGTATTAAGATGGCACCTTATGAGGTTTTGTACGGTCGTAAATGCCGTACACCATTGTTTTGGACCGAGCTCGGTGAAAGTAAAATTTTCGGAGTTGATTTGATTAAAGATGCTGAGCAGAAAGTAAAGGTAATCCGTGAAAGTCTGAAGGTAGCCACGGATCGTCAGAAGTCGTACGCAGATTTGAAACGAAAAGACATCGAGTATCAGGTGGGAGACAAGGTGTTCCTTAAGGTTTCCCCTTGGAAAAAGATACTCAGGTTTGGCCGTAAGGGCAAGTTGAGCCCAAGATTCATTGGGCCGTACGAAATCTCCGAACGAGTTGGTCCGGTTGCGTATAGATTGATTTTGCCCCCGGAGCTTGAAAAGATTCATGACGTCTTTCATGTTTCGATGCTTCGACGCTATCGATCTGATCCATCGCATATAATTAGCCCATCGGAGGTTGAAATTCAAGTCGACATGAGCTATGAAGAAGAACCGATGCGTATCCTAGCTCGTGAAGTGAAGGAGTTGCGAAACAAAAGAGTTCCGCTAGTAAAGGTGTTATGGCTCAAACACGGGATCGAGGAAGCTACTTGGGAGACCGAGAGCTCGATGAAAGAACGATACCCAAACCTATTTACCGGTAAGATTTTCGGGGACGAAAATTTCTTAAGTGGGGGAGAGTTGTGACAGCCCAAAGTTGACCCTAGTCGGGAAGTGGCTTCGGGACCGCTAAACCGAGTCACCGAAATGTTTGAATGTGATACTTATTGTCTAGAATATGTAATTATGAATGTGTGAAAATTTCAAGCTTCAATTTGGTTGATTTCATGTGAATTTAGTCAATAGGACTTATGTGAGAAAATTCTAAAATGTGATAGGTCAATGTGTAAGGACCTATTAGTGCATGTGGACAAAGGGGGGACTTGCATGTCAAATTTCCCCCCCTAATGAGTAGTGGCCGGCCATGACAAATAATGATGGGCAAAACATGTCATGAAACATGTTTTGTTAGTGGAAGAATAAAATAAGAAGTATGGGTAATAAAGAAATGGAAACAAAAGAAAAAAAAAATGTGTGTGTAGTGTTTGTTCCCCCCATTGCCGTGAGCTCAAGAGAAGAAAGGAGAAAAGTTTGTGTTCATCCTTTCTCACCTCCATTCTAGCCTAAATTAGAAAGAAAAAGAAAAAAGAAAAAAATTTCTCATCCTTTGGTTCATCCTTGGCCAAAGATTTTAAGGAGGAAAGAAGAAGAAAGGTGAAGAGATTCGGCCATGCATGTAGCTAGGCTAAGGTATGTTTGATGATGTTTCATGAGATGCATGCATGATTTAGTGGTTAGCTTGAGTTCTACCTAGCCCATGGTCTAAATCTTGCTATGTGATGGAAATGGCACTCGACCATGGATGCATCATTCTTGGTTGATGTTTGATGTTGTGGTGATGAGGTATGAGGATGAGTTAAGATTCGGCCTAGGTGGAGGTTGTGTTAATGCCATTGCATGCAAAATATGAAGCTTGTTAATGATGCATGTGATGATGGCTTGATGATTCTTGAACCTCCTTTTTAGCATTTTTGTGTGAGCACATATGTGCATTGGTTGCTAAAGGGAGAAGAATCGGCTAGCAAGATGTGTGCTAAGGCCGAATGTAACTTTGCATGTTGATGAGCAATGCATGTGTTAAATCGATAAAAAGGGGGAGGATGCTTTACTAGTGTGTATATGTGTGTATTAAGTGTTGAAATCGACCCCAAAAATGGACATGCATATTCGGCCAAGGGGAAAGAAATTAGCTAATATGTTGTGTTGATGCATGATTTTTGCATGTATGAGACTTTAATGTCTAATGTATGAATATGGGCTAAGTGCCTTGTGTTCATCTTTTGATGCCTAAATGATGAAATTAATTTATTTGTTTGATTAAGCTCAAGAGCAAAGGGGAAATAAATCCGATAAAGGGAAGGAAAAAGTGGTCGAATAGTTAGCGGGATCGTTCGACAACACCCGAGGTAAGTTCTTGAGTAAGAGAGCTTAAATTTCGATGTGATTAAATCATGCTCTATGTGTGGCTATTGAGCCGAATGTGCAAGGACAATATGTGCCTTGTGTTTGAGTTTCGTAAACGAAAATGAAATATGAATGTGCTATGAATTATTGTTAGATGTGCATGATTAATTGAATGCTGTCCGGGCTAAGTCCCGAAGGCTTTGTGCTAAGTGAATATATCCGGATTAAGATCCGAAGGCCTTTGTGCGAGATACTAAATCCGGGTTAAGTCCCGAAGGCATTCGTGCGAGTTATTAAATCCGGGTTAAGTCCCGAAGGCATTCGTGCGAGTTATTAAATCCGGGTTAAGTCCCGAAGGCATTCGTGCGAGTTGTTAAATCCGGGTTAAGTCCCGAAGGCATTCGTGCGAGTTATTAAATCCGGGTTAAGTCCCGAAGGCATTCGTGCGAGTTGTTAAATCCGGGTTATGTCCCGAAGGCATTGTGTGAGTTACTAAAACCGGGCTATGTCCCGAAGGCATTTGAACGAGGAGCTATATCCGGTTAAATTCCGAAGGTACGTGATTTGGTAATGAATGAGCTTGCTGTAAAATTCCAGCGAATACTCGAAAAACATCCCAATATGGGGATATGTTACGTATGTGTTAAATATTAATCGAGCCCTTACAAATAAATGTTCGCTCAGTTGATAAACGAGCTACCGGCCTTCGGCCAAGTTAGTTTATTGTGTATGTACATAAGGGTTGTTAATGTTGTGAAGCAAGTTTGATATCGGTAAATTGCGTATTATGAAATATTCCGTTTAGCTAAATGTGTGCTATTATTTGTGCATGCTGGAATTCCTTGCTCAAACTTACTAAGCATAAATTGCTTACTCGTTACATTGCTCCTCTGTTTTATAGATTTTTGGTTCTCCAGCTATCGGACTCGGGATCTTGAAGTCGAAGTCGCCCACACTATCAAAGGCTCTTTTGGGTACTATTTTGGTTGAATTTTGATATGGCATGTATAGGACTACCCATTGTTGTCTTTCGAGTACTTTATGAAATGTATAAGTGTACAGCCATGCGAAGATGGCTTGTAGAAGTGGAGTATGGCATTAGACCATTCGTATTTATGAATGTATAGATGGTTTCATGATGTAACTATGTTGGAATGGAAGTGTTGAGCAAATGATCAGCCACTAGAATGGCTAAGTATGATCATATGTGGGCTTATGTATGACAAGGCCCTAGTTGGTCCATGAAACCCCAAATTAGGTAAGGTTCACTTTGAAAACAGAAGCTGATAGCAGCAGTGGTGTGGATTGGAAAAATCACAAGAATTCGTAGGAGTGGAATTAAATAGTGAATAAATTATGTAATCGAACCTTGATGAATCTACTTTCATATGGAAGTAACGAAACAATTATAGGAACAGTACAAAAAGAGATATTCAGGTTCTTGTGGAACAGGGCCAGAACAGTTTCTGGATTCACTGTTCCGCCTTTGGAAATTCACTATAAATTGACCAGAGATAATTAGGGGTCATACCATATATGTATGGATTCCTCTCTGAGTCTAGTTTCCATAGAAACAAACGGCATCAGTATTGAAGCTCTGTGCAGAGAGATATCCCAGTCGTAATGGGAAAAGGTCAGTGTAGTCGACCCCTGTAACATGGGAGAATTTGACTAATAAACTGTACTAGTTGGCCCGACCAAAAATTCTAGAAAAAAATCCATAGGTGGGGACATGAGTCTAGTTTCAGGGAAAAATCACAAAACTGATTTTTGAGTTGTGAAACTCAAGATATGATTTTTGAAGCGACTAGTACTCAGACTGGGCAGTGTCTGGAAAATTTTTTCAAAGTTTGTTAACATCTCGTGTCCGACTCCGGTGTCGGTCTCGGGTTCGGGGTGTTACAGTGTGGCCACCTCTGAGGTATCCGTCTAAGATTGGGGATTGCCTGCACAGACAAACAGAAGGGTGAGTTTACGAAAACTCAGTGTGTAGTCCCTTAATAAACAAATAGTCAGTCATGCAGTAAGTAAATCAGTCTAGGCCTAGGCCCGTATCAGTAACAGTTCAGTTTTAGTTAGGGCCTTAGCCCATTACAGTATCAATATCAGTGTGGACCTTAGCCCATTTTCGTGTAGGTAACAGTACATATATGCAATTAGAAATCCTACCCAACCAGCCTCTACACTACACTTCGTCCAACCCTACATGCCCGTGTGGCCCACATAACCCAGAAATGGCCTTGGTCGTATGGATTACACAACCTGGCCCAACGTTCTCCACACGTCCGTGTGGTTTACCCGTATGGGGCCCACTACCAGTAGGGCCTACACGCCAATTTCGGCCCACCATGGGCCAATTCGACCTCAGGCCATGAGATTGCTCATGGCTGGCCTTAGCGATCTTACGCCCACGCTTAGGCATTCGGATTACCACACGAGCGAGCGCACACTCGTGTAGCGTCAACGGTCACCTATTACGATTTACAATTATGGCAGCGTTGTTACACACCTAATTGCGAAAGTGTGCAACTAGCCCACAAGTACTCCAACCTATCACAAACAGAAGCTTTGGTTAATTGCCTAACAATCGAGTTGAAGCGAACCCTAACCAAACACTTATTCGAAAGATTACCTATCCCTTACCTTGGTTAATCGATTGAGGCTTGCGCAAGAGATTGGTTGCAACCCCCTAAAGATTACCTATATTCCAACAGAGACTTGTTATCTATTACCATACCAGCAAATAGTTGAACCATGTGTAAAACAACTTACCGAAGGCGTAGAACTAAGAATGACAGACAAAAGTATTCAGCCAACACCCAAAAGCACACCCTTAAACCAAGGTACGAGATGGAACAATCGTACCCTATCAATAACCGGCAGAGAAAAAAAGTTGTTAGATGAAGGACAATTACAACAGAGAGAGGGAAACAGAGCAAAAGAACTTTGCAAATTGATCAAAGAACACTTGCCTAGTCAAAACAACAATAGAGAGATATAAAGAATTTGTCCAAAGTAATCAGATGAGAAGAGAGGGAATCCGTTAGCACAAAAGAATTGATAGAGGGGAGAAGATGTACTCAATCAAGAGGAAATCAATTGAGGAAGGAAGAAGAAAGATAGAATCGACCAAAACCCCAAGGCTAAAAACTGAAAGAGTTTGAAGAGTGGAAGGAAATAGGTATTTGGCCAAAGAGAAAAGGGAGAGAATGTCAGATACGGGAGTAGAGGGAGAAAGAAAATCAAAGCAAGGTATGGCTCTAGGGAAAAGTAAAGTCGAAACAACAAAAACGAGAAATACCCGAATGGTCTCCAAGCAATGTTCGACCCTCTAAAAGTTCAAAACCTTGTCGAAAACCGAAAAAAGAATGAAAATACTAACTAAACCGAAAACCTGAGAGGCAAGATTTCAAATTCGGCACACACTCCTCCACTACCTTCAAATTCCCTTATTTTTCTCCTCAAACTACTCCTAAGATAACTCCACGAAATCCCCACTTATCCACATCCCTTAACAATCAAAATTCCTTCCAACAACCTCTTAAAATTCGACCATAGCTCCCCACACTCCTCAAACACTCAAGTTCCAGTCAAACCACAACTCTCTATTGGCCAGCAGTAAAAATGAAACACCTCAATGCACCTACCAACACTCGAACCCCATACCACAAGTTACAGTAACACGCCACTTATCCCCTAGACCAGCAGGCCCTTTCTGACATAAAATACCCACATTTATTTAAGGACTTACTAACTAGAGGCAGGGTTTATTCATATTAAAAACAAAAAAATTGCGAAAGCAAGGCTAAAACCTAAGACTTCTCAGACACTTTCCAGAGCACATAACCACTGAAGTAGACAGACACTTGTGTCACTTTCTTGCACAACTAAACATTTATGTCTAGCCTCATAACTATTCCCATGCTTAAGACCTAATACTTCTAGGCCCAAAATTCGAGGTGTTACAATTCACCCCTCTTTAAAGAAATTTCGTCCTCGAAGTTTCCAACTATCAGATCAGTAGCATAACACAGACTACACCACTACGCTCCCTCTGTGCTCTCTAGTTCCAAAACACTACCACATTTTTCAGTACAGTCTACAGATAGACTAGGAGAGTGCGTCAATCCAATACTGTGCCATATTAGGGGTGACACCAGTGACACCCCCTGAAGAGCTTAGCTCCATTAGACTAGAGTCGTTCCGTAACCGACCCTCAGCCCTAGATTGAGTATTGGGCCCAGCGACCCTCTCCAAAATCCTTAGCATAGCTTGGGACAATGCATCGTCCCCAGCCACAGTAGTGGGCAACACTGGCGTCTCACTCTCATCTAGATTAGAGCATATTACCAGATAACGAAGACCCAGCCCGAGCACCTCCACGGCCTCTACCGCGGCCTCTTGTACCCCTTCCATGAGTACCTCTAATGCTCATTATCGATTTTCATTTTATCAGTATTAACAATTTTATGCATCAATTTACAGTTCTAGTGTTTATTAACGGATATTTTATGAAAAGCATTATCAGTATTTAAGAGTTCGTTTTCGCAGATCACAGTCTTACTACAGTTTACCCTATATAGAATATTTTAGTACAGTCTACTACCTACAGTAGTGTCAGTATTTCAATTTTAAACAAGCAATAATTTTTAGAAAACTTATAGAATAGGCGTCGGAGACTCGGTGTACCACACATTTAGTAAAAACATTTCAATATACTTTCAAATCATTTGAAACAGTTCTTCTTAAAATTTCAAGTTTTAAAGGAAACCCAAATCCACAGTCGAGTTTTGTAACCTGGCTTTGATACCACTAAATGTAACACCCCAAACCCGGCCTAGACGTTATGGCTGAATTAGGCGATGTCACATTGAAGTGTTTTTTTCGCAGAGTATAATATCATTGAAAACCTGTTCTATATTTAACCTCTTTGTGACCTTAGTGAAGATTTAAGGATATCCCGTTTATTTTCAAAGCTTAAGTCATTTGACAAAAAGTTAACCATATTAAATTTATTATTACTTTTAAAACATTATTTCTTGCGGAAGCTTCTAAAAACATGTTGCATAAACGTGGTGATTTGAAAAACATTTATCTTTTTAAAAACCTGCCTCCTACTGCTAGTAGATATAAATCAAAATAAATAGAATCCCAAATTAAAGATTAAAAAAAATTAAAGAGGCCTTATTACACCAAAATACCCAAATTAAATTACTTATTAATTAAAGGTCGAATACAGAGGCATGTGTGGTTGTGTGGCCACTTTCGAGTCCCTCACAGCACCTATCCGTCTAAGATTGGGGGTTACCTGCACAGACAAACAGAAGGGTGAGCTTACAAAAATTCAGTGTTTAATCCCTTAGTAAATAAACAGTTAGTCCTGCAGTAAGCAAATTCAGTCTGGGCCTAGGCCTGTATCAGTAACAGTTCAGTTTCAGTTAGGGCCTTAGCCCATTACAGTATCAGTATCAGTGTGGGCCATAGCCCCTTTTCGTGTCAGTAATAGTACAGATATGCAATCAAAAATCCTACCTAACCAGCCTCTACAATCCACTTCGTCCATCCCTACACTCCATGTGGGGATAAAATCAACCCAGCCATCCCTACACTCCACATGCAACATAATAAACCCATCCCCATGCAACATCTCATAATATCATACATGTATGCAATATATATAAAATCTTTCATACATCTCATAAGGGCATAATAGTCAGTTTAGCACATAGGGGCATAAGTGTCATTTTATCAATTTTGAGGGTCTAAGTATACTTACGGACCCAACAGTAGGTCCACAGTCGTCTAGGGTGACCTGTGCAACCTTAACAGTCAAACAGTAAAAATGAGCCCAAAGCCCATAATGCGTGCCCATGTGGGGCCACACGCCCGTGTGGCCCACATAGCCCAGAAATGGTCTTGGCCGTACGGATTACACAACCTGGCCCAACGTTCTCCACACGTTCATGTGTTTACCCGTTTAGGGCCCACATGCTCGTGGAGCCCACACAGCCCATTTCAGCCCACCATTCCCCAATTTGACCTCAGGCCATGAGATCGCTCATGGCCAGCCTTAGTGATCTTATTTCCACGTTTAGGTGTTCAGATTACCACACGAGCGAGCGTACGCTCGTGTAGCATCAACGGTCACCTATTTCAGCTTTTGCTGATTTACAATTATGGAAATGTTGTTACACACCTGATTGCAAAAGTGCGCAACTAGCCCACGAGCACTCCAACCTATCACAAACAGAAGCTTCGGTTAATTGCCTAACAATCAAGTTGAAGCGAACCCTAACCAAACAGTTATTCAAAAGATTACCTATCCCTCACCTTGATCGATCGATTGAGGCTTGTACAAGAGATTGGTTGCAAACCCCTAAAGATTACCTGTATTCTAATAGAGACTTGTTATCTATTACCATACCCACAAAAAGTTGAACCAAGTGTAAAACAACTTACCGAAGGCGTGAACTAAGAGTGAGAGACAGAAGTATTCTACCAACACCCAAAAGCACACCCTTAAATTGAGGCACGAGATGGAATAATCGTACCCCTATCAATAATCGACAGAGAAAAGAAGTTGTTAGATGAAGGACAATTACAACAGAGAGAGGGAGACATAGAAAAAGAACTATGTAGATTGATCAAAGAACACTTGCCTAGTCGAAACAACAATAGATAGATATGAATAATTCGGCCAAAGTAATCAGATGAGAATAGAGGGAATCCGTTAGCACAAAAGAATTGAAAGAGGGGAGAAGATGTAATCGGTCAAGAGGAAATCAATTCAGGAAGGAAGAACAAAGAGAGAATCGACCAAAACCCCAAGGCTAAAAACCGAAAGAGTTTGAGAGAGAGGAAGAAAACAGGTATTCGGCTAAAGAGAAAAGGGAGAGAATGTCAGATAGGGGAGTAAAGCGGGAAAGAAAATCAAAGCAAGGTATGGCTCTAGGGAGAAGTAAAGTCAAAACAACAAAAATGAGAAATACCCGAATGGTCTCCAATCAATGTTCGGCCCCCTAGAAGTGCAAAACCTTGATGAAAACTGAAAAAGGAATGAAAATACTAACCAAAGCCAAAACCCTGAGAGGCAGGAGTTTAAATTCTGCACACACTCCTCCACTATCTTCAAATTCCCTTATTTTTCTCCCCAAACCACTCCTAAGATCACTCCACCAAATCCCCACTTATCCACATCCCTTAACAACCAAAATTCCTTGCAACAACCTCTTAAAATTCGGCCATAGCTCCCAACACTCTTCAAACACTCAAGTTTCAGTCAAACCACAACTCTTCATTGGCCAGCAGTAAAAATGAAACACCTTAATGGGCCTACTAGCATTCAAACCTCAGAACACTTGTTACAGTAACACGCCACTTATCCCCTAGACCAACAGGCCCTTTCTGACATAAAATACCCACATTTATTTAAAGACCTACTGACTAGAGGCAGGGTTTATTCATATTAAAAACAAAACTTTTGTGCAAGCAAAAGCTTGAACCCAAGACTTCTCAGACACTTCCCAGAACACATAACCACTAAAGCAGACAGACACTTGTGTCACTTTCTTGTACAACTAAACATTTATGTGCAGCCTCCTAACTGTTCCCATGCTCAAGACCTAATACTTCTAGGCCCAAAATTTTGTCCCAATAAGAAATTGAGGGCGCATGGTCAAGTCACATGCCCATGTGCTAGGCCGTGTGGTCGATTTAATTTTCATAATCTTTCATAAAATAGATGCAAACTTCACACGCCTATGGCACACGCCCGTGCCTAAGGTTGTGTCATCCACACGGCTGAGACACATGCCCGTGTCTCTACCTGTGTGCTCAATTCTGAGCATTCTATTTTGCAATAATTAAGGTGCTGGGGACACACGGCCAGAACACACGCCTATGGGGCAAGCCATGTGTTACACTCGGCCTAGACACACGCCCGTGTGTCTACCCGTGTGGACAAAAACAAGGCTATTTACCTAGCCATTTTGTCACCCTTTTATTGCATACACCTACACAATAAAACATAACACCAATCCAAGCAATTACAATCAACCAATTTAGCCAAAACCAAGACATCCACACATCCTTCACATGCTACCATCTGCCACATACAAACATCACATACTTATAAACTTCAAATCATACAAACTTCCATATCCATGAAAACCTCATCATATGCATAAATACTTCAACCAATATTAGCCAATTTCATATGACCATTTACAAAATGAATTATCAACCAATATAGGCTAACACATTAGGCCAATTCAATTATGACACATAACAAAATAACCAAGTCCCTATATATGCCATAACTAAAAATGTTTAATTCCTTGGTACCCAAAATAATAAGATGATAGTGTGATAGAGCCTCCGACAATCCCCAGATCCGAGCTAGCTTGGTGACACTATAAGACAAGGGAAAAGAAAGGGGAGTAAGCTTTAAAGCTTAGTAAGTTCCCATGCAAATAATAAGCATTATAAACTCACATTTAACATACAATTTAATTGAAATATATTAACATAAATGTCATTATAATTCTCACAATCAAACTTACTCAATCACAACCTTACCGAGGAATTCAAAACATATCGATCTCATTAAGCAGGAGTTTTATGTACATACCTGTACCAATTGACAACATACCATAGTCTTTCACAACTTTGACATTCTCGTTGCATTTCCCATTGAACCACTTGGAATACTAAATGATACTCGGGTATCTCGCACACATAGTATTACACCAATGCCATATCCCAGATATGGTCTTACATGGGATCTCATATCGTTGCCAATAGCCCAGCTATAATCTTACACGAAATCTCACATTGATGCCATATCCCAGATATGGTCTTACACATATCCTCGGTAACCTTAATGTCATGACATTTGTATCCTATCTATTCCTAAGGTTCAATCGGGATTTCACGCTTGTCGTAACTTTGTCGAGCACACTCAATGGTCGATCATAATTCATACAATAGTAAAGCATTTAAAATATAATTAAAGCAATGTATTATTTACAAAAGAACTTACCTCAGTACAAAAATAGTAGGAAATAGAGCTAATCGTCAAATACTTTGTTTTTCCCCCGATCTAGGTCTGAACCTCGTTTCTTTTGATCTATAATAGAAATTTTAGCTCTTTTATTAATCACATTACTCAATTCACTCGAAAACTTACATTATAGAAAAATTACATTTTTGCCCCTAAACTTTGACATATTTACATTTTTGTCTTTAGGCTCGTAAAATGAAATCTATTCAATTTCATCAAGACATAAGCCTAGCCAAACCTCTTTCAAGCTTATAACAGCCCACGTTTTTCGTTTAATCACACTTTTATACACAGTTTGAGATCTTTTTACAAATTGGTCCTTTTGATATTTTCATCAAAAATGACCTAGCAAAAGTTGTTTATCAAACATTAAACTTGCATAATCTACAATTAGACATTAAAATACACAAATATATAACATGGGTCAAACCCTAGACCTCAATCATCTCTGAAATTAATGGTAGAAATAGATAGATCGAGTGATAACGACTTCAAAAATGTAAAAAGTATTAAAAACGGGGCAAGAACAGACTTACAATCGAGCTTGAAAAGATGAACAAACCTTAGCTATGTTGCCCCTTTGAAATTTTCGGCCAAGGGTTGAAGATGGACAAAAATTGGCTTTTAATTTGATTTTAATTCATTTATTAGCTAAATGACCAAAATGCCCTAACTTGAAACATAAAATTTCTCTTACTTCATGTCCATTTTTGTCTACTAACTTAACAAATGGTCTAATTACCATCTAAGGACCTTCAATTTAAAATTTCATAACAGTTAGACACCTCTAGCATGTAGAACTCAACTTTTGCATTTTTACAATTTAGTCCTTTTTGCTAAATTGAGTGCTCAAACGTCAAAATTTTCGAACAAAATTTTCACGAAATCATTCCATAAAATTGTAGACCATAAAAATGCAACAAAAACAACTTTTTCTATGTCAGATTTGTGGTCCCGAAACCACTATTTCGACTAGGCCCTAAATCAGGTTTTTACAGTTCTAGCCCTCAATGACACCAAAAATTTTATACATAAACAACAAGAAACTCACCTAAGATATCACATTCATATACATGTTATTCAATCATCAATAATGTCTCCAAATACAAATTACCAAAACCACATATAAAAGGAAATTAATACATGTCCATTATCATTAACTACCTATCAAATTGGCCATAATTTATCACTTCCAAAACCACAAAAGTTTAATTACAATTCAACAACATGTTAACTTTAGCCACATCAACCCTATATACATGCCACAGCCAAAATGACTCAAAAGCAGAAGCTATCGAAAAAAGTCTAGATAGTGTGACGTTAAAGCTAATTTGTCTGATCCGTTCAAATAGAAAAACAAAACAAAACAAGTAAGCTTATGAAGCTCAGTAAGTCCATAGTTAAAATTCAATTTACCTTAACTTATAATAGATCAATAATTAACTTAGACCATAAAAAGCCCTGACATCCATTTCCAAAATCATATATCATTTATACTAAAATATTCAAACATATAGCTCAATATCCATAATGGCTCAATTCAAAGCAATTCATTCTTCCATACATACACATATATTCACAAATAAATCATTATACACAAATCCAACTCAAAGAATGATTTTACATTTCGACATAAAGTTTCATGGCCTGTTGAACTATAGCAAATTGACTCAAATACTTAGGTTTTCCCCCAAAACACACCAGAGAGAATCGAAATGCTAACAGAGGCACCGTAGTGCAAATTTAGAGTCACTGAAGTGCAAATAGAGGCACCGAGGTGTAAACTAGCACAAGCGCGTGTACTAACCCTATTGGCATGCCAATCGTATCCTAACCATTTACTACGTTCAGTCAGGCATTATAATTTAATTCAACCATTAACAACCAAAGGCACCTCAAAATTTTCGCACACATACTATAAATTCACCAAACTCATTTCAATAACAAATAATCACGATCTTTACCAATTATCAAATACTTGTTTCTCACTTGTACTAAATTGCAATATTTAAGGATTTATTATTTATTAATAACATTTCATATTAACTACAATTAAAATAGCACATATTAATATAATAAATAAGTAAATAATAAATGTATATTTTATTCTATGAACTTACCTAATATATACCAACGATTGACTCGTAGGGACTATTTCGTAATTTTTCTTTTTCCTCGGTTATCCTCAATATGAATTAAATCTTGATCTATAATAACTAAATTCATTTTTATCAAATTCAAAAATATAATCCAACTCAATTTTATGCTTATGACCATTAATTTTTCATTATATACATATTTTACCTAAACTTTCACATTTCTCACAATTTAGTCCCTAAACCCGAAAGTCTAAATCTAACAAAATTTCTCAAATACCCATGGTAGCCAAATTTATTCCTATACTAGAACAGTCCATATTTATTCAATATTCACAAAAATTCCATGTCACTTTTAACATTTTATCAAATTAGTCCTTTAACTAAAACTATCAGAAATTACTTTACAAAATAGTCCTAATCAACAACTAGTACTCCAGATTCATCATTTAACATCAAGAATAGAAAAGATTCAACAATGGAAAAATCCAAAATCTGTAACAGTTTTAAAAACATAGATACGGGTTAGCTGGACCTAGTTGCAACGATCTTAAAAGCATAAAAATTACAAGAAACAATTGAGAAATTCACTTACATGCAATGGTTTATGCTTGGCCGAATGTTAAGCTTAAAATAATGGTGTTCTTCCTTTCTCAATTTCAATCAAGAGCAACAATCAGGAAGATGATGTTATTTTTGTTTTTATTTTACTTAAGTTATTTTATTTAATTACGAATCTGCCCTTTAATTAAACAAACAATAAAACTAAACACTAACCCATTATTGTCCATTAACCTTTAACTTGGTATAATTACATTATAAAACCTCCCACCTTTATTAAATAATCCATTTAATCAAGTAACTCAATAACCATTAAGTTCATACATCTATTACAATTTAGCCCTTTTTAATTAATTAACCAGTCAGACATTAAAATTTCTAAATCAAACATTAAAATTTCTAAACCAAACCTTCACATTTCAAAATAATAACTTCGTAAATATCTAATAAAAATATTTAAGAACTCGATTTTAAAAAACGAGGTCCCAATACCTTACTTTCCAAAACCACTTGACTTACAGAACGACCACTTATACTTAACTATTTATTCAATTAACTGAAATACACAAAATTAAAATTTAATATCAAATTATAATTGACTCATAAAAATTAAATAATAATTAATACGGGCTTACTCGTCGGATTTGTAGTCTCGAAACCACTGCTTTTGGCACCACTGAAAACATATAGTTACAAATCTCCCCCTAAGGAAATTTTGTCCTCGAAATTTCTTAACTGAAAATATGTTTGGGAATTGTGATTTCATTGATTCTTTTGTTTCCCTTGTAGCTTCCTCAACTCCGTGTCTACACCATAACACTTCAACTAATGGGACACATTTATTTCGGCAGTATTTCATTTCCCAAGCTAAAATTCGTACTAGTTTTTTGTTATAAGTCAAATCGAGCTGTAATTCAATTTCATCTATAGTCAACACATGTGATGGATTAGAACAATAACGTCGGAGCATCGAAGCATGGAAAATATTGTGGATTCTGTCAAGTTCTGGTGGTAATGCCAAATGATATGCCATGAGTCCAATTCTTTCTAAAATTTCATATGGCCTAATGAATCGTGGACTTAGCTTTCCCTTTTTTTCCAAAATGTAATACTTTTCTTCAAGGTGAGACTTTTAAGAACTATTTCTCACAAACAAAAAAAATCTATATCTTTATGTTTTAAATCAGCGTAAGATTTTTGATGATCAAATGTAGCTTTCAAATTGTCACAGATAATTCTGACTTTTTCTTCAGTTTCCTGAACTAAATCAACCCCAGCTAACTTCCTTTCATTCAATTCAGATAGTATAACAAACTTCTACATTTATGCCCGTAGAAAACCTTGTACGAAGCCATTTTTATTCTCAACTGATAGTTGTTATTATACACAAATCTAGATAATGGTAAATATTTTTCCTAGCTACCTTCGAACTTAATAATACAATATCGTGACATATCTTCCAAAATTTATGCTGTTCATTCAGATTGACCATCTTTTTGCATATGAAAAGCAATACTGAAATTCAATCTAGAGCCCAAAGCCTCGTGTAACTTTCCCAAAAATCTAGAGGTAAACCTCAGATCATGATCGGATATGATGGACAATGGTATGCCGTGCAATCTCACAATTTCTGAAACATTTCTTCAACTAATTTCTCAAGCGAATATCAGTTCAAACAGGTATAAAATGAGCTAATTTTGTGAACTTGTCAATAATAACCTAGATCGAACCTTTCTTTTTTAGAGTCAACTGTAACCCTAAAATGATATTCGTAGTGACACGCTCTCATTTCAAATCCGAAATCATTACAGGTTACAATAAACCCGATGGAACTTGATGAAACTTTCACATGTTGACATACCAAACATTAGGATACAAGCTCTGTTGTGAATGTTGTTTCATACCAAGCCAGCAATAACGTTGTTTCAAGTCTTTATACATTTTGTTGCTTCCAAGGTGAATCGAATAACCACTGTTGTGAGGTTCATTCAACAAATTTTGTTTTAGGCTAGAATCATTTGGTACACACAATTTATCTCTAAAATACAAACAACCCTAACTCCGATGTGAAAATCAATCTTCTGTCCATTTTTTACTAGTTTGAACCTTGACAGAAAATCTGAATAATCTTTCTAAAGTTCTTAAATTTTTGATAAAAATATTGCCTTCACTATCAACTTAGCCAAAATAAAAGCATCACGTTCCAATGCCAAACTTGCATTCATAGCTCTCACAGTAAATAGAGATTTTTGGCTCAAAGTATTTGCGACAATATTAGCTTTCTCGGGATGATAATCAATTACTAAATCATAATCTTTTAGCAATTCAAGCCATCTACACTGACGCAAATTCAATTCTTTTTGAGGCATAAGGTATTTCAAGCTTTTATAATTGGTAAAAATATGACATTTTTCACTGTATAGATAATGTCACCAAATCTTCAAAGTAAACTCAACTGTTGCCAGCTTCAAATCATGAATCGAATAGCTTCTCTCGTAAGGCTTCAATTGTCTAAAGGCATAAGCAATTACTTTCCCGCTCTACATCAAGACACGACCCAATCCATAAAGGGACGCATCACTATAAACAATAAACTCTTTCTCGATTTCAAGTTGAGTCAAAACTAGAGCTTCAGTTAACATATTCTTCAACTGATGAAAACATTTCTCACATTTATCAAACCAAACAAAATTAACATCTTTTTGCAACATTCTAGTCATCAGAGATGCTAAAATGGAAAAGTTTTTAACAAAACGCCGATAATATCCTGCTAAGCCTAAAAAGATACGTACCTCAGAAATATTCTTTTGAACTTTCCAATCAACACGAATACCATTAGCAAAGATCACATGAACAAAAAATTCAACTTCTCGTAACCAAAGTTCATATTTACTGAACTTTGCATATAGTTTTTTTTTTGCACAAAGTTTGCAATATAATCCTCAAATGCTTGGCATGGTTTGACTCATTCAATGAGTAAATCAAAATGTCATCTATAAATACCAAAAAAAATGATCTAAATACGACTAGGACACTTGATTCATCAGGTCAAACCAAATGGCATTACTAAAAACTCATAATGACCATAACGAGTTATGAATGTAGTTTTAGGCACACTTGGCTCTTTAACTCGCAACTGGTAATAACCTAACCACAAATCAATCTTTGAAAATATTGTTGCTCCTTTTAATTAATCAAATAAATAGTCTATTCAAGGTAACATATATTTATTATAACAACTCATTTTTGTGTCTAATCAGAACAGTGGTTTCGGGACCACAAATTCGAAGTAGAAATATTTATTTTATTTCTATTTAAAGTTTACAGCATGATAGAATAATTGTGTGTAAATTTTGTTAAGAAATTTTATCGATTGAGTGCCCCATTTGACTAGAAGGAATAAATTGTAATAGGTGCAAAACTTGAATTCTATAAGCTAAAGGTGTCTAATTATTATGAACTTTTAATTAGAGGTCCTTAAATGGAAATTATACCACTATACCTTAGGATGGACAAAAATGGACATGGTTAGATGAAATTTCAAAGTTATGCATTAAGGGTATTTTAGTAATTTGGTAAATAAAGACAAAATTAACAAATAAAACTGTCCATCTTCTTCGATTTAGTCCCCCATAGTCGAAAATTGCAAGGGAAGACATAGGTAGGGTTTGGCCAAGCTTTCAAGCTTGATTGTAAGTCCGTTCTTATCCTGTTTTTAATGATTTTTATATTTTTGAGATCGTTGTAACTTGATTTAGCTATTTCAAGGACTAATTTGAAGGAAAGTTAAAGTATAAAAATTTACCCATGTTGAATATGTTTGTATTTTGATGTTTGATGGTAGAAAATGCATGTTCGTTGTTAGTTAAACAACATTTGTAAAGTGATTTTTGATAAAAACGATAAATAGGGACTTATTTGTAAAAGTTTACAAAATGTGTAGAAAAGGGTGAATAAATGAAAAATGTGGGCTTTTATGAGTACAAATAATATTCAGCTAGGCTTGGGTTATGCTGAAATTGAAAGAAATTCATTTTATGAGCTTAGGGACTAAATTGTAAAATGCTGAAAAGTTAGGTGTAAAAATGTAAATTTTACCATAATGTATTTTTGGTCTGAATTGAGTAATGTGATGATTAAATAAGTTAAATGTGGTATTATAGATCAAGAAAAATGAAGTTCTGGTCTAGATCGGGAGAAGAATAAAGTAATTGACGAATAGATCGCTTTGGTCGTTTTTGTAACTAAGGTAAGTTCGTATGTTAAATAAGCTTTGTTATAATGGTATTTTAAATGCTTTAACACTTCATGAATTGTGTACATGACTCTACGGACACGTTCGATGATGTTTTGGCAAGCGAGAAATCCCAATCAAACCTTAGGAATAGATTAGGCTACAAGTGACATGTCACTAGGGTTTTATGTTGTGTGATCCGGGTGCTAGTCCTGTACGTCCTACCGGTGGCTGAGTACACTGGCATATGTTGCAGTTACTTGACAGCTTGTGTGAGCAACACCGAGTAGCTACGTCTTGACTGACAAGTTGTGTGAGCAGGCCCATTAATGGCTCGAGAGCGAGCATATATGTGTTATGAGATAGAGGTAGCTATGGCTACATATGTGGCACCTTATGTGCAAGGTTTTCCCGAGTATCCAATATTATTATTCTGAGTGGTTCATTGGGTATAATAATGATGAGACTAAGTATGAAATTATTACGAGATGGTACAGGTACGTACTTAAAGCTTGTGATTATTAATTCGTGAAATGACAATTTCAATGTAAGTTGTGATGAAAGTGAACTGTAATCATGAGATTTTGGTAAATTACATTATCTTATGTTATATTACTTGCATGTTAATGTATGGTAAGGTTTTGCTTATTTCTTTCATACGAGCTTGCTAAGCTATATAGCTTACTTCGTTTTATTTTCCATGTTTTATAGTGTCACCAAGCTAGCCCGAGTTGCAGATTATTGGAGTTCGTATCACACTATCAAACTATTATTCTGGGTACCAATGATTTTAAACATTTTGAGAATATGGCATGTATAGGGACTTGGTCATTTTGTTATATGTGTCGTTATGAATTTGGCCAAATGTATTGGCTTGTAATTGTCAAAGGCTTGATATGGTATTTGGCCATGTAACTTGGCTCATTTTGGTTGAATTGGTTGTAAGCTTATATATATGCATTCATGTGCAATTATCTCTTTTGTGATATGGTTTATAAATGCTTGGCAAATGGCTGAATGTGGGTTAATGGTTTTGTTGTTGAATGGTTAAGATTGGCTCATTGATATGCTAGGAAAACTAAGTAAAATTATGCATGTTATTGGTAGCTATATTGGAACTTGTAGAATGTAAGTTTGGTATGATTTGGATTGACAAAATATGATGTTGTAAAAATGTTGAGTGTGGATAATGAAATGTGTAACACCCCGAACCCGAAACCGACACCGGAGTCGAACACGAGGTGTTAACTGACTTTAACCCCTTATAAAATTTATTTTCCAGACACTGCCCAATCTGTGTACTAGTCGTTTTAAAAATCATATCTTGAGTTTCGTAACTCGAAAATCAGTTTCGTAATTTTTCCCAGAAACTAGACTCATGTGCCCATCTATGTATTTTTTTCTAGAATTTTTGGTCGGGCCAATTAGTACAGTTTATTAGTCAAAGTCTCCCAAGTTGCAGGGGTCGACTACACTGACCTTTTCCCATTACGACTTGGATATCTCCCTGCACGGGGCTTCAATACTGATGCCGTTTGTTTCTATGAAAACTAGACTCAGAGAGGAATCTGTACATATATGGTACGACCCCTCATTATCTCTGGTTAATTTATAATGAATTTCCAAAGTCGGAGCAGGGAATCCAGAAACCGTTCTGGCCCTGTCCCACAAAAATCTGATTATCTCTTAATATACTGCCCATATGATCTTTTCATTACTTCCTCATGAAAACAGACTCATCGAGCTTCGATTACATAATTTATTCATCAATTAATTCCACTCCTACTATTTTTAGTGATTTTTCAATCTCATGACACTGCTGCTGCCAGCATCTGTTACGAAAGTAACTAGGTCCATTTCATGCCTACCCTTGATCCAACTCAATCGAACATTCGTGCCATTTTCGCATGGCTTAAAGTTTACATGCCAAAGTTCAAACACAACGTAATAGCTTATACATGCCAAAATGTTCTTCTAAGCCAACTAAGAAGAAAGTACCAAAACTTGCTATTCGGTGTGATGACTTCGATGACGGCCTGACCCCGCAAAAATAGATGAGTCCAAGCAACCTATAATGGGTGACAAGGAAACACCGAGTGAGTTTATAACTCAGTAAGTCATAAGCAATGCACTACCATCCATCAATAACATTATCACAAGAGGAAACAAAATGGACGAGACAATTTACTCCATCCATACCGAACCATACCATAGTTCCTCCAACCTATCGATTCAATTTCATATCAATTCATGCATTCACATTCCATATACTCATCAATAGGACATTGAAGCATTTTCATAAATCAATTTATTTTCGTTACAATCAACGACTAAACGGCCTTTCACCCATCCTACGATAAATTTTATGTACGTGACTTCAAGTATATTTGTCACATAGGTTCAAACTTACCGAGCTCAACACCAAGTATAAGCATAGCACCTATTAGCCATGTACTCAAGACACTTACCCGATCCGCTGTCCGCGATCGACTCAATAGTGTCGCACACATAGTGTCCATAATGATTCACGAATGTATATTGAGTCCGCACACTCAGTGCTATATAATCAACTCGCACACTTAGTGCTACGTAATCAAATCGCACACTTAGTGCTACATAGTCAAACTCGCACACTTAGTGCCGCATGGTCAATTCGCACACTTAGTGCATCATATTCATTTCGCACACTTAGTGCAACATAGTCAAATCGCACACTTAGTGCTGTACAATTTAATCCCGCGCACTTAGCGCCAAATCTCATGGTCATAAATGGTTATACCCGCACGTTTAGTGCCGAGATCAACAACTCAGTACATCTTACCTCTTTTCTTTTCATTCAACAATTTCATCATCACATACGTACATGCATATATATATATGTATATTTATTCATTCCATTCAGCATCAATACATAAACATTATGACCATTTGAAATAATACCAACTACATGCTTAATGACTTACCTCGTGTTGGGTAAGACGGTTCCAACTCGGCTACTCGATAACCTTTTCTTTGCCTTTGCTCGATTCACCTCCTTTAACTCCTTGAGCTAAATCAATAATTTAACTAGTTTAACCATCTTGCTAAACATTCATTCTTCAATTGCACATGCATATGTATGTTTGCATATTCGGCAATGACAATGGTAACTTAGCAACCCTTAATTTAACTTATAATTGTTCGTAACACATTTAAAGCATCCACTCCATTCCATCATTTTAAAGCACATACATTACTCAATATTATCCAAATTCACATTCGGCATTTCCACAAAGACACATGCCGATTTCATTCACTCATCTCTAATGTTAATTAAGAAATGCCGAATGTCACCAACTAAATGGCATACACACACACCCACATGTATAAAAGTCATCCACACCACCTATAGCTCATTCGGCCTTCACCCTTACTAGTTTTCCCATTCTTTTGTCGGTTATATATACATAGTCCTAAGGTAGTATCACGAATGGGCTTACATATATATGTATATATATATATATATAGCCGAATATGTATATCTATATATATTCATCAACTATACTATTACCTATAATTTATCTAATCACACAATTTCATCTCATGAATACTTGACCCATTTCTCACAAAAATGAAACAACAACTAAAATGAACATCCCATTTTTACCCCATATGGCCGATTACTTCATTAGTTACCAAGCTAACAATTCAACAATTTCAACCTCATTACAACCTCTACCTATCCAATATAACATGAACACAATCCTCCACCCCTAAATTAGATTCGGCAATCACTTAACCCCTTTAACCTCAACTTTCAAGTTAAAAGCAATTAACCACTCACCATATCCTACATTACTATCCATTTTAATGACATTAACACATCTACTAAGAGTTTCAAGCTTCTTGGCCGAATTTCAACCTCAAAATCCTAAGTCTAATCTATAGGATGAGTAGAATTTGAACTAACCATCTCAAACATGCATAGATTTTCAAGAATCATTCAATACATACCTCATTCTAGCCATCTTCCAAGCCAAAATCCAACAACCAAATCTCCCTTCCTTCTCCTCACTCACGGCAATAGCCAAAGAAAAAAAAGATGAACACTCCCTCTTCCCTCCTTATTTTATTCATCTCTTCCTTTTTAATTCCTTTCTTTAATTTATTTTAATTTACTTACCAATATTAAATAATAAACAACATAAACTTGGAGGAATGGAGTCATGCTTGGCCGGCCACTTATCAAGAATTGGGCACTTTGACATGCAAGTCCCCTTTTTCTTCCACATGCACTAATAGGTCCTCATGCATTGACCTATCACATTTTAAAATTTTCTCATATAAGTCCTATTAACTAAATTCACATGCAATCGACTAAATCGAAGCTTGAAATTTTCACACATTCATGATTACATATTCTAGACAATAAACATCACATTCAAACCTTTCGGTGACTCGGTTTAGCGGTCCCGAAACCACTTCCCGACTAGGGTCAATTTTGGGCTGTCACAACTCTCCCTCACTTAAGAAATTTCATCCTCGAAAATCTTACCGGTAAATAGGTTTGGATATCGTTCTTTCATCGAGCTCTCGGGTTCCCAGGTTGCTTCCTCGATCCCGTGTTTGAGCCACAACACCTTAACCAACGGAACCCTTTTATTTCGCAACTCTTTCACTTCACGAGCTAGGATACGAATCGGTTCTTCTTCATAGCTCAAGTCAGATTGAATTTCAACTTCTGAGGGATTAATCACATGTGACGGATCGGATCTATAACGTCGAAGCATTGAAACATGAAAGACATCGTGAATCTTTTCAAGTTCATGGGGTAAAATCAATCGATACGCAACTGGACCGACTCGTTCGGATATTTCGTATGGCCCAATGAATCTCGGGCTCAACTTGCCTTTACGGCCAAATCTGAGTACCTTCTTCCAAGGTGACACTTTAAGAAACACTTTATCTCCCACCTGATATTCAATGTCCTTTCGTTTCAAGTCCGCATACGATTTCTGACGATCTGTGGCTGCCTTCAGACTTTCACGGATTACCTTTACTTTCTGTTCGGCATCTTTAATCAAATCAACTCCGAAAATTTTACTTTCACCAAGCTCGGTCCAAAACAATGGCGTACGGCATTTACGACCGTACAAAGCCTCATAAGGTGCCATCTTAATACTTGATTGAAAACTATTGTTGTAAGCGAATTCAATCAAAGGTACATACCGTTCCCATGAACCACTAAACTCAAGGATGCAGCATCTCAGCATATCCTCGAGTATCTGAATTATCCGCTCGGATTGACCATCGGTTTAGGGGTGAAAAGTGGTGCTAAAATGCAGCTTGGTACCCAAAGCTTCTTGCAATTTCTTCCAAAATCGTGAGGTGAATCTCGGATCTCTATCCGACACGATAGAAATAGGTACTCCATGTAATCTCACAATCTGAGAGACATACAGTTCGGCTAGTTTATCCAATGAAAGATCCGTACGCACGGGGATAAAGTGAGCCGACTTAGTCAGCCTATCAACAACAACCCAAATCGCATCCTTCTTACTTGCGGACAATGGCAGTCCAGACACAAAGTCCATTGTGACTCGGTCCCATTTCCACTCGGGTATCATGATCGGCTGAAGTAACCCTGAAGGCACTTGATGTTCCACTTTCACTTGTTGACATATTAAACATCTCGAAACAAAGTCGGAGATGTCTCGTTTCATACCATGCCACCAATACCGACGTTTCAAGTCGTTGTACATTTTCGTGCTCCCCAGGTGGATTGACATTCGGCTACAATGGGCTTCGTTCAGAATCATCGGAATGAGTTCCGAATTCCTTGGAACACACAAACGACTTCTAAACCTCAAACAACCATCATCATCAATCTGAAACTTCGATTCCTTGTTCGGAACACACTCAGCTCGTTTTGCAACCAATTCATCATCGACTTTCTGAGCTTCACGAATTTGATGAGTCAATAATGGTTTGGCTTTTAATTCAGCTACTAACACATTGTCAGGTAGAACAGACAAGTGTACATTCATCGCTCGCAAAGCAAACAGCGATTTCCGGCTTAAGGCGTCCGCAACCACATTAGCCTTTCCCGGGTGGTAATCAATGACAAGCTCGTAATCTTTCAACAACTCAAGCCAACGTCTTTGTCGTAGATTCAAGTCTCGTTGAGTCATCAAATATTTGAGACTTTTGTGATCCGAAAACACATGGCACTTCTCACCAAACAAATAATGTCGCCATATTTTCAATGCAAACACAATGGCGGCTAGTTCGAGATCATGGGTCGGATAATTTCTCTCGTGTGGCTTCAATTGTCTCGACGCATAGGCCATAACTCGACCTTCTTGCATCAATACGCAACCCAACCCAAGTAGGGATGCGTCACTATAAATGGCAAACTCTTTACTCGATTCGGGTTGCACCAAAATTGGAGCTTCAGTCAAATGAGTTTTCAGTTGATCGAAGCTTTTCTGACATTTCTCCGTCCATTCGAACTTAACATCCTTTTGAAGTAGCTTTGTCATTGGTGTGGCTATCATCGAGAAACCTTTGACAAATCGTCGGTAATAACCGGCGAGCCCTAGAAAGCTCCGGACTTCGGTAACATTTCTCGGAGGCTTCCAGTTAAGTATGGCTGAAATTTTGCTCGGGTCAACTCGAATACCCGATGCGGATACCACATGACCCAAGAAGCTAACCTCTCTTAACCAGAACTCACACTTACTGAACTTAGCATATAACTGCTTATCCCGCAAAATTTGCAACACTAGCCTCAGATGCTCAGCATGTTCGGTCTCATCTCTTGAATAGACCAAGATGTCATCAATAAACACAACTACGAACCGATCCAAATACGGCCTAAAGATCCGATTCATCAAATCCATAAACACCGCAGGGGCATTAGTGAGCCCAAACGGCATCACTAAGAACTCGTAGTGACCGTACCTCGTTCTGAAAGTAGTTTTGGGTACGTCCGAATCTCGAATCCGTAACTGATAATAACCCGATCTCAAATCTATCTTTGAAAACAGCGATGCTCCCTTTAATTGATCGAACAGATCATCAATACGCGGTAACGGATACTTATTCTTTATCGTCACTTTATTCAGTTGACGATAGTCAATGCACAACCTCATGGTTCCGTCCTTCTTTTTCACGAACAATACTGGTGCACCCCAAGGTGAGAAACTCGGTCGAGCGAAACCTCTATCCGTCAATTCTTGCAACTGAGCTTTCAACTCTTTTAACTCGGTTAGTGCCATACGATACGGAGCGATCGAAATTGGCGTAGTTCCAGGTACAAGCTCAATGCCAAACTCTACCTCCCGAACAGGTGGCAAACCCGGTAACTCTTCAGGAAAAACATCCGGGTATTCACAAACCACCGGCACCGATTCGGGTTTCTTTTCTAACTCCTTGTCATCAAGTACATACGCGAGGTATGCTTCGCACCCTTTCCTTACATATTTCTGGGCCAACATTGCTGATATTACAGCTGGCAACCCCCTTAAGTCCGCAGACTCAACTCGGATTATTTCGTTATTTGCGCACCTCAAATCGATAGTCTTGCTTTTGCAATTCACAACCGCATCATGCGCGGTTAACCAATCCAAACCAAGAATAACATCAAACTCGTCGAACGGCAAAAGCATCAAATCGGCCGGAAAACAGGATTCTCGGATTATTAGAGGGCATCTCTTACACACTTTATCAACAAGTACGCATTGACCCAAAGGGTTTGATACTCGAATTACGAGCTCAGTAGACTCAACAGGTAGAGTCTTACTGGTTGCTAAGGTTTCGCATACATATGAATGAGTAGAACCAGGGTCAATCAATGCAATCACATTAGTATCAAAGAGAGTGAAGGTACCAGTGATGACGTCGGGGGAGGATGCCTCCTCTCGTGCGCGAATGGCATATGCTCTAGCAGGAGTACGGTTCTCGGCTCGATCGGCCGTATCAGAGGCCCCCCTCTGACTACCACCCCTGCATCCTAATATTCTCGGTGGTCTACCTCTAGATGTCACTCCACTAGGTCTTGCACCTTGAATCTTATTCTTCTCATCCAGCTCCGTGCAATCTCTAATGAAGTGGTCCTTCGAACCGCATCCGTAACAGGCCCTGCTAGTAGACTTGCCCCAACATTCACCTAGGTGTCGTCTTCCACATTGGGGACATTCAGGTTTCTCGTGACGATTATTGCCCACACTAGCTACCGAAGCAGCTCGGGAGCCCATCGATGGTCTTGCCCTGATGGAAATTCCCGCAGTCGCCCTCGACTTATTAATGTCCTCCCTGAACTTCTTTACAGTTGAGAACGGAGCTTTACCCGTCGATCTTTTACGATAATCTCTAGCTTCAAATTCAGCCTTCCTCTTCTCCTTTCCAAGTTCTTCCGCCTTGCAGGCTCGTTCGACTAGTGTTACGAATTCTTTTATTTCCAAAATACCCATTAGTAGCTTTAAATCTTCATTCAATCCTTCCTCGAATCTTTTGCACATAGCAACCTCATCAGCTACACACTCCCGGGCATACCTACTGAGTCTTACGAATTCATGTTCGTATTCAGATACAGTCATACGGCCTTGCTTGAGTTCCAAGAACTCCTTACGCTTCTGATCAATGAACCATTGGCTAATAAATTTCTTCCGGAATTCCGTTTGAAAGAAGTCCCAAGTTACTCGCTCGTTCGGGACTATGGAAATCAAGGTCCTCCACCAATAGTAGGCTGAGTCTCGCAACAAAGATACAGCACATTTTAGACATTCGTCGGGTGTGCATGACAATTCATCGAACACCCGAATGGTGTTATCAAGCCAGAACTCGGCCCTTTCGGCATCATCAGTTACTATGGCCTTGAACTCCTCGGCCCCATGCTTCCTAATCAAGTCTACAGGTGGCTTACTCAGCCTCACAGGATCAGCGACTGATGGCATTACAGGCTCTTGGGGTGGATTATTCAAATTTGGGAATTGTTGGACAGCCGGGTTGGTTCGGGCATATTGCGCGACCCACTCATTCATCATGGTAAAGAAGGCTTGTTTAGCCCCCTCACCTTGATTATTCGCAGATGACTGAGGTTCAACAGGCGGCGTCCCTTGTGCAGGAGCAGCCGCTACGCTCTCAACGTCATCCGCTAGGGTTCTTTCCTCACCGGGGTCCATTTACTAACCAAAACAAAAACATCTCAACCGTCAGAAGTCATCACACATTTAAACATTAACATTCGGCATGTATAGCTAGACTCATACGCGCTATGGTAGTCCTAGAACCGACTAAACCATAGCTCTGATACCAATCAAATGTAACACCCCGAACCCAAAACCGACACCGGAGTCGAACACGAGGTGTTAACTGACTTTAACCCCTTATAAAATTTATTTTCCAGACACTGCCCAATCTGTGTACTAGTCGTTTTAAAAATCATATCTTGAGTTTCGTAACTCGAAAATCAGTTTCGTAATTTTTCCCAGAAACTAGACTCATGTTTCCATCTATGTATTTTTTCTAGAATTTTTGGTCGGGCCAATTAGTACAGTTTATTAGTCAAAGTCTCCCAAGTTGCAGGGGTCGACTACACTGACCTTTGCCCATTACGACTTGGATATCTCCCTGCACGGGGCTTCAATACTGATGCCGTTTGTTTCTATGAAAACTAGACTCAGAGAGGAATCTGTACATATATGGTACGACCCCTCATTATCTCTGGTTAATTTATAATGAATTTCCAAAGTCGAAGCAGGGAATCCAGAAACCGTTCTGGCCCTGTCCCACAAAAATCTGATTATCTCTTAATATACTGCCCATATGATCTTTTCGTTACTTCCTCATGAAAACAGACTCATCGAGCTTCAATTACATAATTTATTCATCAATTAATTCCACTCCTACTATTTTTAGTGATTTTTCAATCTCATGACACTGCTGCTGCCAGCATCTGTTACGAAAGTAACTAGGTCCATTTCATGCCTACCCTTGATCCAACTCAATCGAACATTCGTGCCATTTTCGCATGGCTTAAAGTTTACATGCCAAAGTTCAAACACAACGTAATAGCTTATACATGCAAAAATGTTCTTCTAAGCCAACTAAGAAGAAAGTACCAAAACTTGCTATCTGGTGTGATGACTTCGATGACGGCCTGACCTCGCAAAAATAGATGAGTCCAAGCAACCTATAATGGGTGACAAGGAAACACCGAGTGAGTTTATAACTCAGTAAGTCATAAGCAATGCACTACCATCCATCAATAACATTATCACAAGAGGAAACAAAATGGACGAGACAATTTACTCCATCCATACCGAACCATACCATAGTTCCTCCAACCTATCGATTCAATTTCATATCAATTCATGCATTCACATTCCATATACTCATCAATAGGACATTGAAGCATTTTCATAAATCAATTTATTTTCGTTACAATCAACGACTAAACGGCCTTTCACCCATCCTACGATAAATTTTATGTACGTGACTTCAAGTATATTTGTCACATAGGTTCAAACTTACCGAGCTCAACACCAAGTATAAGCATAGCACCTATTAGCCATGTACTCAAGACACTTACCCGATCCGCTGTCCGCGATCGACTCAATAGTGTCGCACACATAGTGTCCATAATGATTCACGAATGTATATTGAGTCTGCACACTCAGTGCTATATAATCAACTCGCACACTTAGTGCTACGTAATCAAATCGCACACTTAGTGCTACATAGTCAAACTCGCACACTTAGTGCCGCATGGTCAATTCGCACACTTAGTGCATCATATTCATTTCGCACACTTAGTGCAACATAGTCAAATCGCACACTTAGTGCTGTACAATTTAATCCCGCGCACTTAGCGCCAAATCTCATGGTCATAAATGGTTATACCCGCACGTTTAGTGCCGAGATCAACAACTCAGTACATCTTACCTCTTTTTTTCATTCAACAATTTCATCATCACATACGTACATGCATATATATATATGTATATTTATTCATTCCATTCAGCATCAATACATAAACATTATGACCATTTGAAATAATACCAACTACATGCTTAATGACTTACCTCGTGTTGGGTAAGACGGTTCCAACTCGGCTACTCGATAACCTTTTCTTTGCCTTTGCTCGATTCACCTCCTTTAACTCCTTGAGCTAAATCAATAATTTAACTAGTTTAACCATCTTGCTAAACATTCATTCTTCAATTGCACATGCATATGTATGTTTGCATATTCGGCAATGACAATGGTAACTTAGCAACCCTTAATTTAACTTATAATTGTTCGTAACGCATTTAAAGCATCCACTCCATTCCATCATTTTAAAGCACATACATTACTCAATATTATCCAAATTCACATTCGGCATTTCCACAAAGACACATGCCGATTTCATTCACTCATCTCTAATGTTAATTAAGAAATGCCGAATGTCACCAACTAAATGGCATACACACACACCCACATGTATAAAAGTCATCCACACCACCTATAGCTCATTCGGCCTTCACCCTTACTAGTTTTCCCATTCTTTTGTCGGTTATATATACATAGTCCTAAGGTAGTATCACGAATGGGCTTACATATATATGTATATATATATATATATAGCCGAATATGTATATCTATATATATTCATCAACTATACTATTACCTATAATTTATCTAATCACACAATTTCATCTCATGAATACTTGACCCATTTCTCACAAAAATGAAACAACAACTAAAATGAACATCCCATTTTTACCCCATATGGCCGATTACTTCATTAGTTACCAAGCTAACAATTCAACAATTTCAACCTCATTACAACCTCTACCTATCCAATATAACATGAACACAATCCTCCACCCCTAAATTAGATTCGGCAATCACTTAACCCCTTTAACCTCAACTTTCAAGTTAAAAGCAATTAACCACTCACCATATCCTACATTTCTATCCATTTTAATGACATTAACACATCTACTAAGAGTTTCAAGCTTCTTGGCCGAATTTCAACCTCAAAATCCTAAGTCTAATCTATAGGATGAGTAGAATTTGAACTAACCATCTCAAACATGCATAGATTTTCAAGAATCATTCAATACATACCTCATTCTAGCCATCTTCCAAGCCAAAATCCAACAACCAAATCTCCCTTCCTTCTCCTCACTCACGGCAATAGCCAAAGAAAAAAAAGATGAACACTCCCTCTTCCCTCCTTATTTTATTCATCTCTTCCTTTTTAATTCCTTTCTTTAATTTATTTTAATTTACTTACCAATATTAAATAATAAACAACATAAACTTGGAGGAATGGAGTCATGCTTGGCCGGCCACTTATCAAGAATTGGGCACTTTGACATGCAAGTCCCCTTTTTCTTCCACATGCACTAATAGGTCCTCATGCATTGACCTATCACATTTTAAAATTTTCTCATATAAGTCCTATTGACTAAATTCACATGCAATCGACTAAATCGAAGCTTGAAATTTTCACACATTCATGATTACATATTCTAGACAATAAACATCACATTCAAACCTTTCGGTGACTCGGTTTAGCGGTCCCGAAACCACTTCCCGACTAGGGTCAATTTTGGGCTGTCACAAAATGACATGATTTGGCCTTGTTTGTGAATGTTTTGGTTGCCTAAATATGCCATGATTTATGCCATTAAGATTGTGGGTGTGTATGTGCAAATGAGGGTACAAATGACTTAGTAAATAGCCTTTATTTTGTCCACACGGGTAGACACACGAGCGTGTGTCTAGACCGTGTATGACACATGGTCTACCCTATGGGCATGTATTTTGGCCATGTGTCCCTTGCACCTTAATTTTGAGAAATAGAATGCTCAAAATTGAGCACACGGGTAGAGACACGAGTGTGTGTCTCAGCCGTGTGAAGGGCACGTTCTCAAGCACGGGCGTGTGTCCTGACCGTGTGAAGTCTGCACCAATTTTATGAAAATTAAATTAACCATAGGGCCTAGCACACGGGCATGTGACTTGGCCGTGTGACCTTAATTTGTTCATGCTTTGCAAAATAGGGAGTTACATGGGTTAGGGACACGAGCGTATGTGACCACACGGCTTGCCCACATGGGCGTGTCCCAAACCACACAGGCATGTGACCCCCTGTTCATAGAAAAAATTTTCTAAGTTTTGTAACATTTTTCTAAGTGCTCGATTTAGTCCCGAACCACTTCCAAAGCATGTTTTGGGCCTCGTAGGCTCGTATTAGGGACTTTATGATTGAATACAAATGGTTTTAATTTGGATGCAAATTTATGAGTCGATTTGTATGTGTGCTTTCTTTGTAAGTCTGGTAATGCCTCGTATCCTGTTTCGGCGTTGAATACGGATAAGGGGTGTTACATTTATTCTTCTTCTTAACTCGATTTAGCTACCAGTAGTATATACACAATCTCATTGATTCTTCTTTCATTTTCACAAATAAAATCGGTGCACCCCAAGGTGATACACTTGATCGAATAAAACTACGATCCAGCAATTCCTGTAACTGTGCCTTCATTTCTTTTAACAATAAGAGCCATTCTGTACGGAGCTATTGAAATCAGAGCTGTTCTAGGTACAAGTTTTATTACAAATTCAACTTCTCTGATCTATGGCAACCCAAGTAATTCTTTAGGAAACACATTAGCAAATTCTTTAACTATCGGTACTTGATTTTCTAATCAATTTTTGAGCTAAAAATATTGAAATCGGAGCTATTCTAGGTACAAGTTTTATTGCAAATTTCTAATCAATTTCTGAGCTATCGAAATCAGAGTTGTTCTAGGTACAAGTTCTATTACAAATTTAACTTCTCTAATCGGTGGCAACCGAAGTAATTCTTCAGGAAACACATCAGCAAATTCTTTAACTATTGACACTTGATCAATTCTCAATTCTAACACCCATGAAGCAAGAATGTATGCAAGATACTCCTCATAAATTTTTCTAATCAATTTCTAAGCTGACAATGCTGAAATCATATTTGTGGCATAACCTGTTCTGTAAGCTTCGACATAAACAAGTTCACCATCGTGATATTTCAAAGTAATCTACTTTTGATGACAATTTAGTATTGGATCATGCTCAGTCAACTAATCCATACCCAAAATGAGATCAAAATCATCAAATGACAACAACATTAGATCGATAGGAAAATAGTAACCCCAAAATTTTAGTGGACACATTCTACAAATTTGATCAATAAATTGGTGACTCTGATAGTATAATCAGTTGACTTAATAGGTAAATTGTTTTTGTTTATTAATGTTTTGCATGTATAAGAATGGGTTGACCCAATTTCAATCAATGCATAAACATTAATATTAAAAAGGGAAAATGTACTAGCAATAACATTTGGAGCAAAAGCTCCTCGTGAGCTCTAATAAGCCCTAGCAGACGCTCTAGCCTTTGACCGACCTGTCGTATTAACAACTTTACCTCGACCATTTGTACCACCTCTACTATTTCCCGACCTTCTAGCCCTTTGTGAAGTAGTCTCAAGTTTGGAAGCTTGATACCCTGAGTCATTAAAATGCTTTAGACAATTTCTGAGGAAATGGTTAGTGGAACAACATTTAAAACAAGTTCCCAATTTAAATCGGCATTCACTGAAAGGGCCTTTACCACGATGTTCGCAAATAGATCTTTTAGTATTTCTAACACTACACACAGTAGCAGCTGATGAATTTATAGGTTTCAAATTTATTTGTCTTAGCTTATCTCTACCTGTAAATCCTGAAGGATAGGTGAATCGACTAGCATCATTACAAATTATTTTTTATGGAGAAATCTAAACTGATTGGGATGGCCCTCTTTCACTAAAGTCTCGTGACTTCATATCTTATTGTCTTTTATCCTTACAAATCTCCTCTAGTTTTAAAGCTTTGACAATTCTCTAAACTCTCGTAGTTTTAAAGCTCCCACCAACATTCGAATTTCATCATTTAATCCATTTCAAACAAATGCACATATCTTCTTCTAATGATACGATGTTTCAAGTATACTTATTCAAATGTGAAATTTTCCGTTCATACTTTAATACTGACCAATTTCCTTATTTCAGCTCAAGGAACTCTTTCTTCTTCCTGTCTAGATACAATTGACTAACATATTTCTTTTTGAACACTACCTAAAAGAAATCTCAATTAACTTGATCATTTGGAACCATAGCTGTCAACATACACTACCACGAATTTGCTTCATCTTTTAGTAATGAAATCGTACATTTTAGGCTGTCTTCTGGTTAACACATTAGATCTACAAAAACCGTCTGTGTATTCTCCAGTCAACACTCAGCTCTGGATGGATCATTATCAACTTTACCCTAAAATTCGTCAGTCCCTCAAATTTGGATTTTATCAATAGGAGGACGATGAACCATTACAGGAACTGGGTTTTGAGGACACAGGGGTGCCTAAGGAAGCACAATTAGGGTAGAGGTTGTGGAGCCGCATGATTAGCTCTCACAAAATCGTGAAACCATTGATTCATTATTCCGTAGAAAATAATTTTCATTTCACTATCGAACGATTATAGAATGAAAACACTTTGACTTGTTTCCTGATTGAAATCATGAGCATTACTTTTAGCTTTATTCGCTACGACCTGATTCGATTCAGCCGACATCTTGTATCTATAAGAAAAAAATTAGAACAGATCAAAAGCATCACACTATCACTGGCATATGTGGCATGTATATTCTAAACTCAATACATGTTACATTAGTACTAGAATTGACTAAACCGTAGCTCTAATACCACTAAATGTAACACCTTAACCCATCTTTGTCATCGAATTAGAGTTCTGGAGTATTACCATACTGAAACTTTTAATCTCAAACAGAAATAATTATTCAATTTAAATTCAACTTTCACATACACATTTAATTTATAGGATAATATACACTTATGACCCTTAAATCGAGTCTAATGGACCCTAAAACTAGTTTGGGAACATTTTGAGACCATTCTAAAACAAAATAGAAAATTTTAGAAAAATTGGAAAATTTTGAAAATAAGGGTTAGACAGCTTTATGTCTAGGCCGTGTGACAAAGCTCAGACCGTGTAGCTCAAGGGCATGGTTGTGTGGCCAATTGTGTGATAGACTCTGTAATTATCAAACTACCCTCAGATGGCCCTGTCGCAAGCTGTATCCCAAACCATGTAACACACTATTTTATAATACACGATCGTAGAAAGGGACCGTGTGTAACATATGATAGTAGATATCCCGTGTCCTAGGTCGTGGACCCCTAATTAAACCTTCAAATGCAAGTTTACCAAATCAAACCTACTTGGACTATAAGAAACTCAATTACCAACAATTAAACCTACTTAAAACACACTTAAACGAATTCTAAACATGCCAAAAACATCCAACCAATGTGCCTTCAATGACACCACAAATTTTATACATAAACAACAAGCAATTCACCTAAGATATCACATTCATATACAAGTTATTCAATCATCAACAATGTCTCCAAATACCAAATACCAAAACCACATATCGAAGGAAAATAATACATGTCCACTATCATTAACTACCTATCAAATTGGCCATAACTTACAAAACCATATAAGTTTAATTACAAGTCAACAACATGTTAACTTTAGCCACATCAACCCTATATACATGCTACAACCAAAATAACTCAAAAACAAAAGCTAACGAAAAGAGTCTGGATAGTGTGAGCGTTGAAGCTGATCCATCCGATCTATTTCGCAAAATGTTAACAACAAAACAACAAATAAAACAAGTAAGCTTATGAAGCTTAGTAAGTCCATAGTTAAAATTCAATTTAACTTACCTTAAATTATAATAGATCACTGATTAACTTAGAACATTAAAAACCCTGACATCTATTTCCAAAATCATATATCATTAGTACCAAAATATTCAATCATATAGCTCAATATTCATAATGGCTCAATTCAAAGCAATTCATGCTTCCAAACATACAAATATATTCACAAATCATTATACATAAATCCAATTCAAATAGTGATTTTACATTTTGATGTAAAGTTTCATGGCCCGTTGAACTATAGCAAATTGACTTAGATACTCGAATTTTCCCCCAAAACACACCAAAGAGCATTGAAATGCTACTAGATGCACCATAGTGCAAATACAGAGGTACCAAAGTGCAAACAGAGGCACCAAAGTGCAACAAAGGCATCGAAGTGCAAACCCGTACAAGCATGCGTACAATCCCTATTAGCATACCGACGTATCCTAAACATTTACTATATTCAGTCGGGCATTATAATTTAATTCAAACATTAACAACCAGAAGCACTTTGAAATTTTTGTACGCATACTATAAATTCATCAAACTCATTTCAATATCAAATAATCATGATATTAACCAATTATCAAATACTTGTTTCCCACTAGCACTAAATTGCAATATTTAAGGATTTATTATTTATTAACAAAATTTCATATTAACTGCAATTAAAACAACACATATTAATACAATATAAAATAAAAATATATGTATATTTTATACTAAGAACTTACCTAACATATACCAACGATTAACTCATAGGGACAATTCCACAATTTTTTCTTTTCCTCGATTATCCTCCGTACGAATCAAATATTGATCTATAATAATTAAATTCAATTTTATCACATTCAAATATATAATCCAACTCACTTTTATGCATATGAAACTTAAGTTTTTATTATTACACATTTTCCCTAAACTTTTACATTTCTCACAATTTAGCTCATAAACCCAAAACTCCAAATTCAACAAAATTTCTCAAATACCCATGCTAGTCAAATTTATTACCATACTAGAAAATCCATATTTATTCAAAATTCACAAAATTTCATGTCACTTTTTGCATTTTATCAAATTAGTCCTTTAACTAAAACTATCAAAAATTACTTTACGAAATAGTTCTAATCAACAAGTAGTACTTCAAATTCACCATTTAACATCAAGAATAACAAATATTCATCAATGGAAAAATTCAAAATCTATAACAGTTTTGAAAAAAAAGATACAGATTAACTGAACCTAGTTGCAACGATCTCAAAAACGTAAAAATTACTGGAAACAGTTGAGAAATTCACTTAGATTCAATGGATTATGTTTGGTCGAATGTTAAGGTTAAAAAATGGTGTTCTTCCTTTCTCAATTTCGGTCAAAAACAACAATTCGGAAGATGATGTTATTTTTGTTTTATTTTACTTAAGTCATTTTATTTAATTATAAAATTGCCCTTTAATTAAATATACAATAAAACTAAACACTAACCCATTACCGTCCATTAACCTTTAACTTGGTATAATTACATTATAAGACCTCCCACCTTTATTAAATAATCCATTTAATCAAGAAATTCAATAACCATTAAGTTTATATATCTATTACAACTTAGTTCTTTTTAATTAATTAACCAATCAAACATTAAAATATAGAAATTGAACCTTCACGTATCAAAATAATAACTCCGTAAATATTTAATAAAAATATTTATGAACTCGATTTTCAGAAACGAGGTCCCGATACCTCACTTTCCAATACCACTTGACTTACGAAACGACCACTTATACTTACCTATTTATTCAATTAACTGAAATCCACCAAATCAAAACTCAATATCAAATTATAATTGACTCATACAAATTAAATAATAATTCATATGGGCTTACTCATTAAATTTGTAATGCCTCAAAAATCTAAGTATTTATTTTTATGTGTTGTGATTCATAAATGTATGCTTGCTTCAGTGGTTAAGTGTCCTGAGAAGTGTTGGAGAAGTCCAGAGTTCAAGCTTTGGCTTGTACAAAAATTTTGTTTTTCCTTGAATAAACCCTGTCTCTAGACAGTAGGGTTCTTAAATAAATATGGTTAAGATGTGTCATAAAAAGCTTGTTGGTTCAAGGGGTAGTGGGGTGTTACTTTTGCTAGGGGACTTGGGTTCGAGTCCTACTGCATGCAAAGGGCGTTTATTTTGCTATTGTGTGGTGTAAGAGATTGAATGTCAGTGGAACTCTGAAGTTAGTAGGTGGTTGGATTGTTTGGGGGGATGAGGGAGTTGTGTAGCCAAAATTTAGGAAGGATTTGGATAGTGATCGGTGGGAGTGATGTGGGGAGGGATTTTAGGAGAAGTTAAGGGAGGGGTGGTAATAGTTGGTTGAAAGTGGGATTCTCCATTATGCTAATTTGGTCATAGGCTTGTGGGTGCCGAAATTATGTTGTTTTTGATTCCCAGTTTTGATAGCTATTGTTTCTTTTGCTACTTTCCTCTCTATTTTCCTTTCTTTTGGGTTTTTGCAATTGAGGTTCTTTTCTTTTGTTTCTGAAGCTAAGTTGTGTTTTTGGGAAATACCTTTTGGTCCTAGCTTCTTGTGATACGACCTCTCTCTCCAAGCCACTTGTCCGTAATTTTTCTTCTCCCTCACATCTTTCTCAAACAGTTTCTCTTTGGTCGAACAGCTATTGCTTCCCTATCTCTCAAATCATTTCGATTTAGCCTGGGGTGACCGAGTCTTTCCTTTTCTTCTTCCTTATTCTCTCAAGTGTGATTTGCTATTTTTTGATCGAATATTGCTCTTGCATTTACCTCTGTATGCCGACTCTTTCTTGTGCTTCTTCTATGTTGATCTTGGAGGTAAGTACTTCTATTTTGATTTTGTTTTTGTTCACCCTTTTTCTCTTTCTGTCGAATCTATAGCTCTCTTTTTAACACCTTCTTTTCTGGCAAGCAATTGCTAGGGGAGTGCTTACGTTAGTTCTGCCTTGTTGTAGTGGCGTTCTTTTGGGGGAAATTGTGAACCAATTACTTCCCTTCCCTAGTTTCAGTTTTGCACCTTCGGTAATCTCTAAAGGAGTTTGTAATCGGGTTCATGTATCGGTTTAAGGGTGGAATCTCCGTTAGTACAATAAAGTCAAGTATTAGTGAAATGGTTGCATTAAGTATAAGAAGGGATGCTAATCCTATTGTTATTGATTAAATGGAGTATTTTCGTTGAATGTAGGCTTTGGGCTCATGGGCTACTCGCGCATCTTCGTTAAGGTGTGTAATCACTGCTATTAGCATAGATCGACAAAAGTCAGAAACGTATGACCGTTGATGCTACACGAGCGTACACTCGCTTGTGTGGTGAACCGGATGTACAAACGTAGGCATTTGATCAAAGAGGCCACCATGAGCGATTTCATGGGCTTGGGCTGATTTTGAGCCACATTGGGTCGGAATAGGCAGTGTGGGTCCCACGGGCTCGTGGGCCCACGTAGATAAATCACACGAATGTATGGAATGATTGGGCCAGGCTGTGTAGTTCGCACGACCAAGGCAATTTTTGGGCTTATTGGGCCACACGGACGTTGAGCCCACTTGGGCCGTGTTATGGGCTTTGGGCCCATTTTCACTAATTATCTATTAAGGGTGCACGGGTCGCCCAAGACGACTGTGGACCTACTGTTGGGCCGGTAAGTATACCTGGACCCTTATTTTTGGTAAATGACTAATATACCCCTATGTGATGTATGACTGTTTGAGCATGCCATTTATATTGTTTATACATTTATATTATGTTGCATCGCATGGGGCGGGATCTATGATTTGGAGGAAGTGTACTGAAAGGCTATAAGCCTATTACTGGCAACTCTACTGCAAATACTATTTTAGTGCCGCAACTGGTGCTACTTGGAGTGTAGGGTTGGGTGGGTCGATTTTATCCCCACATGGTGTGTAGGGTTGGTATGGAGATGGTGTGTAGAGGCTGGATTGGGTTGGATATTCTAATTGCATATGTACTGATACTGTTACTGAAATGGGCTTGCCCCAGACTACTACTGTTACTGAAATGGGCTAAGGCCCTAACTAAGACTACAAGGGCTTAGGCCCAAATTGTGTTTACTCTGATTGTTTACTATTATGGGATTACACTGAGTTTCATAAACTCACCCATATGTTAATTGTGCAGGTAATCCCCAGACTTAGGTGAATCGTTGCGACGGAGGACTCAGCAGTGGCCACTCGCTTTACTTATCTTTTATTAATTTACGTTTTGGTTATATTTTGGGTTTTTCTTTCTGTAATAAGGCCTCTTGGGTATTTATTTTTAATTTGTTAGTTTATTTTTATTCATTAGATTTATATTTGCTAGCGGTAGGAAAGTCGCAAGATTTCAAAAGCCAAACATTTTCTAAAACACCACAAAATCGTAACTAGTTTTAAAAGCTTCCACAAATGAAAACTGTTTTGGAAAATTAATAACGTTTTAATATAAGTAAAATTTAATCATACAATTCCACATCATCAATGAAGAGACACGATTTTCATTTGGCTTTTCAAACTATACAAAGAGGCTAGCTAAAGTTTGGATTTATGTTTTTAGAAAAGCACTTCGATGTGACATCGCCAGATCTGGTCATAACGTCTGGGCCTGGTTTGGGGTGTTACAAAATTTTGTGGTCCCGAAACCATTGTTGCTGACACCACTAAAAACAACCTATTATATCGAGGTATTGATAGCAACCAATTTCGACAACTAAAGAGCATTTGTGCATAGGAGCAAAGGAGAATAGAGGAGGAGCAAAGCGAGTTGTGACATGAAAAATAACCAAAATTGGCTTACAATTTCCTTCCCTTTAATCTTTTATTTTGTTTAGTGTTGATAAATAGGATTGCAACTTATTATTTTACTTTCATTTTAATGATGATGACTTAATTTTGTTGATGCTAGAATGATTGCAATTCCTTAGCTTATATTATTAATACTTTTTGTTATTGATTTTCTGTGCATTGGTTGTTTATTCATTCAAACAATATGATGACCATGCTTACTCATGCATAATCGATGTTGGGAAGTATATGAACTAATTTATTAATCTAAACAATATGGTAATTAGTGGAGACACTATTTGAATTGTGAATGTTTGATTTCTTAGTGATTGTATTA
This sequence comes from Gossypium hirsutum, assembly GCF_007990345.1. Lineage (NCBI taxonomy): Eukaryota > Viridiplantae > Streptophyta > Magnoliopsida > Malvales > Malvaceae > Gossypium > Gossypium hirsutum. The sequence continues at coordinate 65,376,305 of NC_053431.1, forward strand.
GCAATGGTATTTAGCAATATTGTTACATTTCATAACCCCTATGTATGATGCTTATATGTGAACCTTGAAGTTAATTGAACATAGAAATAAGCTAAAGAAACTAAAAGCTTAAAAGTAGGACTTCATAACTTATAGATGATAAATCTTGAGAAGATTTATATTCCAGGCCTCTAAATAGAAGTATTTTCTTGTAATTAAGAAAATGTGTTTGCATTTTAGACTTATTACTAGAGCATTACATGCTAAAGCTTGGATTGTGTTTTAACTGTAAATTTATATTACTTCTAATTGCTGGAAAGAGGTTTGGTAGTTTCTGGCAGTAGTTGTAGGTAAAATGAAAGAGGTAAGAAGAAGGAAAAGAGGAAGAGGAGAAAAGAACAAAGGAGGTGAAATATTACCACGGCAAATGATGGGATAGATTACCAATAGAAATGTCATGAAAATTCTAGGAAGATGACGCAACATTCAATCCATGTCACTCTCAGCCAGCTGTACGTGTACTAGATAAATCTCCTTGAAAAAGAGGAGCAAAATATGTGTACTGAGAGGGAAATATCTACCCTATAAAAAAAGAGGAGGGAGAAGAGAAGAAGGATAAAAAGAATTGTGAGGAGAAAAGAAAAGAAAAAGAGAGCGATTACTCTCTCTACAACAGAATCCTATGGATAAACTGTGTGGAAAATTTAGAAGAAAAGAATAGGGTAGTAGTTAAAAAGAGGAAATCACAGACATGAAGAAGGGGAAGAGAAATCTTCCATGAGCTTTGCATAAAATCTTGAGAATAAGCTGGAGTGTAGCGAGAACTTCCTATAGTTTTGCCTTTGTTTTATTTTTCTTGGTTTTAATTTCTGTGATTCGTAAAACTTGAAGAATGTTGATGAATGATTTAATTTCGGATTTCATTGCCTAACCTATGAGCTAATTATCTCTGGGTTGGAATTATTTGAGTGAATATTGAATTAACTGTAATGGCCAGGATATGATGTGCTTAAAATTACTATTTCATTCGATTTATGCATTTTTTGAATGCATGCATGCAAGCTCTGGACATAGTCGACTGTCTGTTATGTTCTTAGATGGATTTGAATATGAAAGGATTAAATACATTAGATTACTAATCGATTGATACAAAAAAGTATTCGAAAGAATAATTGCAGCACTCTAGACATAAAAGTTGCAATCTGTACAAGTGAAAAATGTAATTGTGGTTATCATTTGTGAGTCTTGTAGACATACACAGACTCAAGATAATAATCGAAGTCTGAATTTTGAAAAAAGTAAACTGTAGTAGAAATTATTTGTAACACCCCTTACCCGTATTCAACGTCGGAATAGGATACCCAGGCATTACTGGACTTACATCACAAACTAACAATTTCGAGTCATAAATTATCATCCAAATTAAAACAGTTTGTATTCAATCATAAAGTCCCTAATACGAGCCAACGAGTCCCAAAGCATGCTTTGGAAGTGGTTCGGGACTAAATCGAGCATTTAGGAAAGTTTTACAAAACTTAGAAATTTTTTGCTATGAACAGGGGTCATACGCCCGTGTGGTTTGGGACACGCCAGTGGGGGCAAGCCGTGTGGTTACACACGCCCGTGTCCCTAACCCATGTAACTCTCTGTTTTTCAAAGTATGAACAAATTGAGATCACATGGCCGAGTCACACGCTCGTGTGCTAGCCGTGTGGTTAATTTAATTTTCATAAAATAGATGCAAACTTCACACAGTCGTGATACACGCCTATGCTTGAGGCTGTGTCTCTCACACGGCTGAGACGCACGCCCGTGTATCTACCCGTGTGCTCAATTCTTAGCATTTTGTTTCTCAAAATTAAGGTGTAGGGGATACACTGCCAAAACATATGCCCATGGGACAGACCGTGTGTCACAAGTGGTCTAGACACACGCCTGTGTGTCTACCCGTGTGGACAAAATAAGGTCTATTTACCAAGCCATTTGTCACCCTCATTTGAACCTATATACACAAAAGTTTAGTGGCATAAATCATGGCATATTTAGGCAACCAAAACATTCACAAAGAAAAGCCAAATCATGTCATCTCATTATCCTCACTCAACATTCTTACAGCATCACATTTTTCCAAACCAAAACACACCAAACTCACATTCTACAGGTTCCAATATTGCTACCAATAACAGGAAAATTTTTTACTTAGTTTTCCTAGCATATCAACAATCCAATCTTAACCATTCAAAAACAAAACCCTTAAGCCACATTCAACCATTTACCAAGCATTTATGAACCACATCACACAAGAGGTAATTGCACATGCATGTATATAAAGATTTATATATATATATAAGCTTACAACCAATTCAACCAAAATGAGCCAAGTTACATGGCCAAATACCACATTAAGCCTTTGACAATTACAAGCCAATACATTTGGCCAAATCATAATGACATATATAACAAAATGACCAAGTCCCTATACATGTCATATTCTCAAAATGTTTAAAATCATCAGTACCCAAAATAACAGTTTGATAGTGTGATACGAACTCCGATAATATCCAACTCCAGCTAGCTTGGTGACGCTATAATACATGGAAAATAAAACGGAGTAAGCTATATAGCTTCATAAGCTCATATAAAAGAAATAAGCTAACGTTACCATACATTAACATGCAAGTAATTTAACATAAGATAATGCAATTTATCAAAATCTCATGATCATGATTCACTTCCATCACAACTTACCTTTAAACCGTTATTTCATGAATTAATAATTGTAAGCTTTAAGTACATACCTGTATCATCTCGTAATAATTTCATACTTAGTCTCATCTTTGTCATACCCAATGAACCACTCGGAATAATAATATCGGATACTCGGGAAAGGGTTGCACACAAGGTGCCACAAATGTAGCCATTGCTACCTCTATCTCATAACACACATGCTCGCTCTCGAGCCATTAACGGGCCTGCTCACGCAAGCTGTCAGTCAAGACGTAACTATTCAGTGCTGCTCGTAACACCCCCTTACCCATATCTGACGCCGGAACAGGGTACGAGGCATTACCGAACTTAAACTCACACAATCATACAAAATCGAGTCATTAATTTCTGTCCAAATTTAAAACTTTTCATTCACATGCATGTTGTCCCTTATCTAGGCCCTTTAGGCCCAAACATACATTGGGTGTGGTTTGGGACTGAACTGAGAACTTCTGGAACTTTCATATCACTTAGAAAATCTTTCTTCAAAATAGGAGTCAGACGCCCGTGTGGGTAGGTCGTGTGGTCACACAAGCCCGTGTCCTCAACCCGTGTAACTCTTTGTTTATGACGTCATCAACTAAATAGGGTCACACGGCCAAGTCACATGCCCGTGTGCTTAGGTCGTGTGGCGAATTAAATTCTAAAATCAAGTACAGACTTCACACGGCCAGGGTACACACCTATGTCCTGAGGGTGTGTCATTCACATGGCTGAGACACACGACCGTGTCTCTACCCATGTGTTTACTACTAAGCATTATGTTTTGCTTTTATTTGGGGTGCAGGGGACACACAGCTGGATTACACGCCCATGGGGCAGACCATGTGTCACACACGACCTAGACACATGCCCATGTGTCTACCTTTGTGGACCACTATAAGGCTATTTTCCAAGCCTTTTGTCACCCTTAGACGCTCACATACTTAAACATATCTCATGGCACCCAACATGTCACATTTTGACAATAATTCATGACAAATCAAGACTAATTCATGCCCATCCCATGCCACTATTTCACATACTCAAATTAACAAGATTACTTAAGGCATTCCACACTAATTTCATATCCAATAAATATTATTATTAATTTATTCTCAATTCACACGTTTAAACCATGATCATAGCCATACCAATTTGTCATCATTCATTCATTATACTTATGCGCCATATCATATCATCCATCATCATCAAGCTTCACATCACCAAGACTTCGCCACATGCATACATAAACAATTAGGTTTACAACCCAATAATCAACATGAGTCACATCTCAAGGCCTTATACAAGTTGGACCACAAGCTATTCTAAGTCAACACATTTGGCCACATTAACAAAGTCATCATTACTCAAAAGACAAAGTCCCTATACATGCCATACACTCAACTACTTGAAATCAACTATACCTGTAGTGATAGCTTGATAATGTGATGGCATCTCCGATGGTCTCCAACCCGAGCTAGCTAAATTAACCTATAAAAGATGGAAGGTAAGGGGAGTAAGCTTTAAAGCTTAGTAAGTTCACATGCAAATAACAAACAACTATTAACATTCATTTACTTTATTCATCTATAAGAATATCGTAATTACAATTGGCATTAAACTATAAGATTTCCACTTATTCATTCTTGTGCTTACTCATTTATCTCATAAACACTGTTTACATGCCTTTGCATTAGCCTAGCCACTATAGTCTCCCCACTATAACATATCACATTAACTATCAAGTTGTTTCCATCCTCTTAATTACATGCACCTTATTTGGGAGTAATCATAATTTCAACATATAGTTTAACGATCTTTCACTTGTCTAAACTCGTATCTTACTATATTCCCATAATGACTTTGTTCGGCAATTATGCCCGTCTTTCTTTTCCTCATATCCAACAAAACATTGTTTAAATAAATGAACCGTAAAATATCACTAATCAATTAGGCTCCTACGCCCATCACATGATCATTATTAAATCTTATCGTGCATCCATATATCATAAATGTAGATAATTTGTCACAAGATTATCAATGTTTCACAAGCATAACTTGTTCATGTACATTCTCGCCAAGAATTCATCACAAATCAAATTCACTTCACATGAGTTCTGTATACCTGTACCACTTGTAATATAGTCACATACTCTCTCGTTCTTAACATACCCGTTGAAATACAACCCAAGCATATAAACATATTAGATCACATCTCAATTCGGCCCAACAGCCTAACACATAATCATTATTTATATTTATCATATATCCAGCATCACAAGTATGTGCACTATCAACCACAATGGGTGATAAACAATTATTTCCACAATAATCATGATTTTACAATTATAGGCTTAGGTACATGCTTGCTTACTCTTAGTAATTTCATTCTCATACTCTTAGTACCGTATCAATGCCATACCCCAGATATGGTCTTACATGAAATATCAAATCGACGCCATGTCCCTGGCATGGTATTATACAAAATCACATACTGATGCCATATCCCAGATATGGTCTTATACAAAATCTCGGTAGTACCAATATCATGACATTTGATTCTACCCTTGAGGTTAAATCGGGATTTCTCATTTCTTGAAACTTCGTTAAAATCACCATTAATCAATTTCATAAAAACAAATGTATACAAGTCATGCAATATCAAAATAGTAAAAACACAACATAAGGTTGCATTATTTACGCATGAACTTACATTGATACCAATATGGCAAAAAGGGACCTAACCGTTAAATTTCACGTTTTTCCCCCGTTCTAGACCTGAATCTTGTTTTCTTTGATTTATAATATCACATTTGGCCTATTTATTAGTCACATTATTCAATATGGTCCAAACATCATATTATGGACAAATTATGTTTTTCCCTTAAAGTTTGACATTTTTATAATTTTGCCCCTAGGATCGTAAAATGAAATGTGTTCAATTTCTTTACTACCCATGCATAGCTGAATCATTTTCATGCCTATAGAAGCTCACACATTTCACAATTTCACACATTTAGCGTATAAATTTCACATTTCACAAATTAGTCCCTATTTCACATTTTCATCAGAAGTCCCTTAACAAAAGTTGTTCAACATACAACAAGGTTTCATTTTCTTCAATTAAACTTCAAAAACAGCAAATATGCTCTCATGAGAAACTCTAGATTTCCAACCATATTGCAAACTAGTCCCCTATTTAGCTAGATTAAGTTACAAGGGTTCTAAAAACATAAAAATCAACAAAAACAAAAACAAATTTCACTTACATGCAAAGGATTTAAGTTGCTGAAAATTTTAGCTTCAAAACTCCATTTTCTCTTGTGTTTTTCGGTGGAGAAAAACTAGAGAAGAAAGATGGCCATTTGTTTTATTTTATTAATCTTTGCTTTTGTCATCAAATACCAACTTTCACCAAATTTTGACTTTTCATTTATTACACTCTATGAACAGCCATCTACACATATAATGGCCTAATTTCTCATTAAGGACCTCAACTTTTAAGTTCTGTAGCTATTTAACACATTTAACTAATAGAACACAACTTTAGCACTTTACGTGATTTAGTCCTTTTTCATAATTTAGGCATTCAAACGGTAAAATTTCTTAACAAAATTTTTACACAATCATATTATCATGCTGTAGACCTCAAAAGAATATCAAAACAAATTTTATGACCTCTGATTTGTGATCCCGAAACTACTATTTTGACTAGGCCCAAAGTCGAGCTATTACACTCTCATACAAGCTATCAAGTAACCGCAATGTATGTAGGTATACTCAGCCACCAGTAGGACGTATAGGACCAACACCCGAATCACATAACATAAAACCCTAGTGACATGTCACTTGTATCCTAATCTATTCCTAAGGTTTGATTGGGATTTCTTACTTGCCAGAACATCGCCAAATGTGTCCATAAAGTCTATTAAACAATTCATGCATAAATTAAAGCATTTAAAATACAATTATAATAAAGATTATTTAACATACGAACTTACCTCAGTTACAAAAATGACCAAAAGGATCTATTCGTCAGTTACTTTGTTTTTCCCCCGATCTAGACCCGAACTTCGTTTTTCTTGATCCATAATACCACATTTAACTTATGTAATCATCACATTATTCAATTCAGCCCAAAAAGATATTATAGCAAAATTTACATTGTTGCCCCTAACTTTTCAACATTTTATAATTTACTCCCTAGGCTCGTAAAATGAATTTCTTTCAATTTCTTCATAACCCAAGCCTAGTCGAATATTATTTATACTCATAATAGCCCACATTTTTCATTTATTCACACTTTTCTATGCATTTTTTAGACTTTTACAAATAAGTCCCTATTTGACTTTTTACCAAAAATCACTTTACAAAAGTCATTTAACAAACAACAAACATGCATTTTCTACCATCAAACATCAGAATACACACATATTCATCATGGGTCAAATTTTAGACTTTAATCCTTAGAAAGGCTAGATTAGGTTAAGACAACTTCAAAAACACAGAAATCATTAAAAACGGGGCAAGAACGGACTTACAATCGAGCTTGAAAGTGGCCAAAACCCTAGCTATGGACTCCTTATGAATTTGGGCAATGGGGGGATGAAATTGGGAAGATGGACATCTTTTATTTAGTTAATTTTGTCTTATTAGTCAAATTACTAAAATACCCTTAATGCATAACTTTGCAATTTCACCTAACCATGTCCATTTTTTGTCCATCCTGAGGTATAATGGTCTAATTTCCATTTAAGGACCACTAATTAAAAGTTCATAACAATTAGACACCTTTAACTTATAGAATTCAAGTTTTGCACCTATTGCAATTTAGTCTTTCTAGTCAAATTGAGCACTCAATCAATAAAATTTCTTAACGAAATTTTCACACAATTATTCTTTCATGCTATAGACCTTAAAGAAACAATAAAATAAATATTTCTACTTTGGATTTATGGTCCCAAAACCATTTTTCCTATTTGACCCAAAAACGGGTTGTTACAACTCTCCCCCCTTTAGGGATTTTCATCCCTAAAAATCTTACCAGAAAAAGAGGTTTGGGTACTGTTTTCTCATAGCTTCCTAGGGTTCCCACGTAACCTCTTCGACCCAGTGCCGTTGCCACAAAACTTTCACTAGATCTATATTTTTATTTCTCAACTGTTTAACCTCTCGAGCTTACACTTTGATCAGTTCTTCACCGTATGTCATATCGGGTCAAATTTCAATCTCTTTTAGGAAAATTACGTGCGAAGGATCTGATCAGTATAGTCACAACATTGGTACATGAAACACGTTGTGGATCCTCTTTAATTCTGACAACAAAGCTAGTCAATATGCCACTGGCCCTATTCTTTCAATAATCATATACGGCCCAACGAAACGCGGACTCAACTTGCCTTTGTGACCAAATCTAAGAATTTTCTTCCACGGTGATACTTTCAGAAACACTTTATCACAGACCTAAAATTAAATATCCAATTCTTCTTGTGTGATTTCAATTGCCTCAAGGCATAAGCTATCACATTACCCTCTTCCATCAACACGCAACCAAAACAATTCAAGAACGTGTCGCTAAAAATCATGAACTCTTTTCCCGACTCAGGTTGCACTAACACAAGTGCCTCAGTTAACAACACTTTCAACTGTTCAAAACTCTATTGACATTTTTTAGACCACTCGAATTTCACATCTTTTCGTAACAATCTGGTCATAGGTGTAGCAATCATCAAAAATCCCTTAACAAAACGTCGATAATAACCAGCCAAACCCAAAAAGCTTCTAACTTCAGATACATTTCTCAGTAGTTTCCAATCAACAACTGCCAAAATCTTACTCGGATCCACCCGTATACCTTCCACTGAAACAATTTGTCCCAAAAATTCAACTTATCAGAGCCAAAACTCACTTTTGTTGAATTTAGCAAACAATTTCTTATCTCTCAAAGTCTGCAATATGATTCTTAAATGCTCGGCATGCTCAGACTCATCTTAGGAATAAATCAGGATGTCATCAATAAATACAACCACAAACATATCTAAATACGGTCAGAAAATTCGATTCATCAAGTCCATAAAAACTACAGGAGCATTTCTTAATCCAAAAGGCATAACAATTCATAATGCCCGTATCTCATTCTGAACGCAGTCTTCGGCACATCTGACTCTTTAACTCTCAACTGGTAATAGCCTGATCTCAAGTCTATCTTCGAGAACACTATTGTCCCTTTCAATTGATCGAACAAATCATCGATTCTTGGTAAAGGATACTTGTTCTTTATCGTAACCTTGTTAAGCTGACGGTAATCTATATAAAGTCTCATGGATTCGTCTTTATTCTTGACGAATAACACTGGTGCACCCCAGGGCAAAAAACTCAGTCTCACAAAACCCTTATCTATCAACTCTTGTGTAACACCCTTTACCCATATTCGACGCTGGAACAGGGTACGAGGCATTACTGGATTTACCACACAAACAATCATACAATTCTAAGCCATAAATTTGCGTCCAAACTAAAACCATTCACATTCAATCATAAAGTCCCTAGCACAAGTCTAAGAGGCCCAATACATGCATTGGAAGTGGTTCGAGACACTATCGAGAAATTTAGAAATTTTTACAAAACTTAGAAAAAATTTTCACTAAACAGGGGTTACACGCCCATGTGGGCAAGCCATGTGGCTACACATGCCCATGTCCCTACCCCGGGTAACTCTCTGTTTGCAATACATGAACAATTTGATGTCACACGGCCAAGTCGCACGCCCATGTGCTAGGCCATGTGGATAATTAAATTTTCACAAAATAAGTGTAGACTTCACACGCCCAGGATACACGCCATTGCCTGAGGCCGTATCATCCATAAGGCTGAGACACATGCCCGTGTCTCTGCCAGTGTGCTCAATTCTGAGCATTTTGTTTCTCAAAAATTTCAGTGCAGGGGACACAAGGCCAAAACAAATGCCCGTGGGGCAGACCATGTGTTACACATGGCCTAGACACACGCCCGTGTGTCTACCCATGTGGACAAAATAAAGGCTATTTACCAAGCCATTTGCCACCCTCATTTACACCTACACATACACCAACTCAATAGCACAATTAATGGCATACATAGGCAACCAAAGCATCCACAATTATGATTAACACATGCCAATAAAATAGCAACATCCATCATACTCACAACATTTATATGCCCTAATGCAAATTTCACATTCATTAAGCCTCAATCTACTACTTTCAAGACACCGAGTTGTGCACAATTTTATCATCTCATCAATATATCACATTTCCAAACATTTCAGATTCATGCTACGAAGCACAATCCATCATTCACCAAGCATACCATGACCATATCATTAAAGACATGTAATAGCATGTTTTTTGTCAAATCAAAACAGTGGTTTCGGGACCACAAATCTAAGGTCAAAATATTTATTTTATTATTATTTTAACGTTACAGCATGATTGAATGATTGTGTGAAAATTTTGTTAAGAAATTTTATCGTTTAAATGGTCAATTTGATAAAAAGGACTAAACCGCGTAAAGCGTAAAACTTGAGTTCTAATAGATGAAGCTGTCTAATAGCTGAAGCTGTCTAATAGCTATAAAACCTTAAAGTTAAGGTCCTTATGTTGTAATTACACCATTATTAAATTGATTTGACGTTATTGGACATATTATCATGCAATTTGATGGTTTTTAATTAAGACTAAATAAGTAATTTGATAATTAAAGGTAATTAAATTAAAACCAAAATGATCATCTTCTCCCATTATCATTTTACAACCGAAACTAGCATGAGAAGAAAACATATCTAGGGTTATTCATTCAGCATTCTTATTTCTATCAATTGGGTATGTAATTTTAATTTATTTTTAATAATTTCTATGTTTTTGTGATCATTCATCTAGTATTAGCTAGCCCAATGACTATTTTGTAAAACTGTAAAAGATTTTGAATGATGCCATTGTCGAACACATGTGTATTTTGAAGTTTCTTGATAGATTATGAATGCTTGTTGATAGATATACAAGTTTTGTAAAGTGATTTTTAGTGAAAATTCAAAATAGAGATTAAATTGAGAAATGCGAAAAGTTAGTGGTTAAAATACGAAATGTTAGTGGTTAAAATGCGAAATAAAAGAACATTTTGGGCTGATAGGGGCATTATGGTAATTCAAATAGCATGGGTTTATTATGAATTTCATTAATTTGTAATTTTATGAAATAAGGACTAAATTGTGAAAAATGTGAAAAATATAGGGCAAAAGTGTAAAAGTGTTTTAAAGTGTGTTTTGGGCTAAATTGAATGAATAGATGATTAAATAAGTTAATTTTAAATATATTTAGATCAAGAAAGGAGAAATACACATTTGGATTGGGGAAAAGATAAAGTTATCGACTAATCGACTTGATTCGCCATTTTAACATCCGAGGTAAGTTCATATGTTATAATTTTGTTTCAAATTTATTTTATATGCTTCGGTATAGCATGAATTGTGATTATGTGATTACGAAAAAGTTTAAAAATGATTCATATGTTACAATTGAAATCCCGATTGAACCTTAGGAATAGTTTAGGATGCTAGTGACATGTCATTAGGTATACTTTGAGTTGGCTTCGTACCATGTTATTAGCACTTCGATTGCGAGATATACCGATTTGGCTTCGAGCCATGATATCAGAATTTTGGATAAGTTACCTTGATTTGGCTTCGAGCCATGGTGTAGGTACTTATCGTGTGAGACCCTTGAGTATCCAACTTCTATTCTGAATGGTTCAACGGGTAAAAGAAAGATGTGGTTGAGTATGAGATTGGTACAAGATGGTAAAGGTATGTTCAGTAATGAATTCAGTATGGAAACTATGGAATTGATAAGTTCTTTGGTAAGTTATGTGAATGGTCATTTGATAGTTTTGAGATTTAATAGATTTGTTGTATATTATTTTCTACTATTTGAATGATTAATTAATGGTGATAGTTTCTTACTGTTAACATACGATCTTACTAAGCTATATAGCTTACTTTGTTGTTTTTCCATGTTTTATAGTGATTTCAATGCTAGTTCAAACTCGGGGATCGTCAGAGACTTCATCACACTATCCACTGACACTTTGGTACTTTTGAAACTATGTTTTCAGTATGGCATGTATAGGGACTTTGATTCATTTTAGTTATGTTTTAGTAATAATATTGGCCATTTGGATCAGCTTGTAAATGTTTATGTATTGGCATGTATATATATACAACCATGAATGATGGCCACTTTGGTTTATATGGTATAATTGAACCATGTATTTATGTGTATGAATATGTTTTTTGAATTAGGTTGGTTGATGGTTGTGTGATGATTGATGATAATATGTTATTATAAGTGTTAGATTGATGAATAGTGGTTATTAGTATGTTTGTGAAGTTAGGCCAAATAATGCATTTTTGGTAGTGATCATTTTGATGATTAGAGATTACAAGGATTGGTATGAATATAAATGACATATTGTGGTACTTATGTGACTTGATTTGGTTAGTATTGAAATGGTAAAAATTTAGGCTTGATTAGGTTGTTTTGGATTTCCTATTTTGCTTTGCTTTTGTGCCATACGTGTAGGTGAAGGTGTGTACCAATTGGGGTGGCAAAATGGCTTGGTAAATAACCTATTTTTGTCTACATAGGCATAGACACGGGTGTGTGTCTTAGCCTTGTTCAACACATGATCAAGTACACAGCCGTGTGTCCCCTGGTGTTGAAATTAAAATCAAGTTAGTATGCTCCATATAGCTTTACACACGGGTGTGTGACTTGACCGTGTGGTATTAGTCAGTATACCCTACAGGTTTGGCAGGGCCTAGTACATGGCCTGGCACATGGGCATGTATGGCTATTTTTAGGGCACAAGGCTAGCCACACGGGCGTGTGTGCTGGCTGTGTGGCCCGAGTCAAAGAGTTACATGGGGTCGAAAATATGCTGGGACACGACCATGAGCTCCTATTTCGAGTGTCCACACGGCCTGTGACACAGGCATGTCTGGTGGCTGTGTGAGAAGCACGGCCTGGCCACATGGGCATGTGTCCCCTATTTTGAGTAAAATTTTCATAGTTTCGTGAAAGTTTCTTGAGATATTGGTTTAGTCCCAAACCATTCCTAAAACATGTTTCAAGCCTCGTAGGCTCGTATAAGGGACAAATTGATTGAGTTTGAATGATGAATGTATGAAATGATATTATGTATGTGAAAAGTTTGTGTAATTGTGTTGTAAGTTCGGTAATGCTCCATAACCCTATTCCGGCATTGAATACAAGTGAGGGGTGTTACAAGACATTGGCAGATATATGAATATACTTAGAATTACAACCAAGTTAGCCAAAATAAGCCAATTTACTTGGTCAAATATCAAACAAACCTTTGCCAATTACAAGCCAATACATTGGCTAAAATCATAATGACACATATAACAAAATGACCAAGTCCCTATACATGCCATACTTTCCAAATACTAAGATCATCAATACCGAAAATGAAAGTTTGATAGTGTTATCCGTATCTCCGACAATCTCTAACGATCTTCGATTCTGAGCTAGCTTGGCGATACTATAAATCATGGAAAATAAACGAAGTAAGCTATATAGCTTAGTAAGCTCGTATGCAAGAAATAAGCAACCTTACCAAGCATATAACATTTAAATATTATAACATAATTAAATGTAAATTTACCATAGTTTGATATTAGCTGATGATGGTTTGATATTAGCTGAATTAAGGCTAAATTGGTTTTTCTTCAACAAATTTGTGAAGCACAAAAGTGTGATACTGAGTTACAAGCTAAAAGAATGCAATGCGAGTTGAATAGTGATTCAGAGTATCAAATTGGATCTGATGATTGTTTGATGTTCTGAGATAGAATCTGTGTCCCAAAAAATCCAAAGTTGATTTAGAAAATTTTGCACGAGGCACATAGTGGTTGCTTATCCGTTCATCCTGGGAGTATCAAAATGTACAATGATTTGAAGAAGTCGTATTGGTGGTTGGGTATGAAATGATACATTTATGAGCTTGTATCAAAGTGTTTGTTTTGTTAGCAAGTGAAAGCTGAACATCAAGTGCCGTCGGGTTTACTTCAGCCTGTAATGATACTGGAGTGGAAATGAGATAGAGTGACTATGGTTTTGTAACAGGATTACCTTTGTCTTTGAAGAAGAAAGATGCAATTTGTGTTGTCGTTGATCGACTGACAAAATCTGCACATTTCATTCCGGTACGTATTGACTATTAACTCGATAGACTAGCTGAATTGTACATTGATGAGATCATTAGATTGCATGGGGTGCCAATTTCGATTATTTTGGATAGAGATCCGAGGTTTATGTTGTGGTTTTGGAGGAGATTGCAAGAAGCTTTGGGTACAAAGTTGAATTTTAGTATAGCTTTTCATCAGCAAACCGACAATCAATCTGAGAGAGTAATTCAGGTTCTCGAAGATATGCTCAGATGTTCTGTTTTAGAGTTCGAAGGCAATTGGGAGAAATATTTGTCGTTGGTTGAATTCGCGTATAATAAAAACTATCAATCAAGCATAAAGATGGCTCCGTACAAAGCTTTGTATGGTCACAAATGTCGAACTCCATTGTATTGGACTGAGCTTAGCGACAAATAGATTCACGAGTTTGATTTGGTTAGAGAAACTGAAGGGAAAGTGAAAATAATTCGTGATAGTTTGAAGGTAGCTGCAGATCGTCAAAAATCTTACATGGATTTGAAATGAAAATACATTGAATTTCAAATTGGTGATAAAGTGTTTTCAAAAGTGTCCTCGTGGAAGAAAATACTTCTTTTCTGTCGAAAAGGAAAATTAAGTCCACGATTCATCAGGTCGTATGAGATTATTGAACAAATAGGGCCAGTGGCATCTCGACTAGCTTTACCATCAGAGTTAGAAAAGATTCATAATGTATTTCATGTATCGATATTGCACTAGTATAGATCTGATCCATCACATGTGATTTCCCCGTCAGAGATTGAAATTTAACTTGATATGACATGCAACGGAGAACCAATCAGAATTCTAGCTAGAGAGATCAAAGAGCTGACAAATTAATGTATAGCTTTAGTAAAATTATTATGGAAACATCATGGTATTGAAGAGGATACGTGGGAGCCCGTGGAAGCTATAAGAAAATAGTACCCTAACCTATTCACTGGTAAGATTTTCGGGGACAAAAATCCCTAAAGGGGGAGAGTTATAACAACCCATTTTTAGTCAAATTGGAAGAGTGGTTTTGGGACCACAAATCCAAGGTCAAAATATTTATTTTATTATTATTTTATTGTTTACAACATGATTGAATGATTGTGTGAAAATTTCATTAAGAAATTTTATCATTTAAATGGTCAATTTGATAAAAAGGACTAAATCGCGTAAAGCATAAAACTTGAGTTCTAATAGCTAAAGGTTTCAATAGCTATAGAACCTTAAATTTAAGGTCCTTATGTTTTAATTACACCATTATTAAATTGAGTGGGCATTATTGGACATCTTATCATGTAATTTGATGGTTTTTAATTGAGGTTAAATAAGTAATTTGATAATTAAAGGTAATTAAATTAAAACCAAAGTGATCATCTTCTCCCATTATCATTTTACAACCAAAATTGGAATGAGAAGAAAACATATCTAGGGTTCTTCATTCAGCAATCTTATTTCTATCAATTGGGTATGTATTTTTAATCTGTTTTTAATGATTTCTATATTTTTGTGATCGTTGCACCTAGTACTAGCTAGCCCAGGGACTATTTTGCAAAACTGTTAAAGATTTTGAATGATGTCATTGTTCAACACGTGTATTTTGAAGTTTCTTGATAGATTATGAATGTTTGTTGATAGATATACAAGTTTTGTAAAGTCATTTTTAGTGAAAATGCAAAATAGGGATTAAATTGAGAAATGTGTAAAGTTAGTGGTTAAAATGTGAAATAAATGAAAATTTTGGGCTTCTAGGGGCATTATGGTAATTCAGCTAGCATGGGTTTATTTTGAATTTATTAATTTTTTATTTCATGAAATAAGGACTAAATTGTGAAAAATGTGAAATATGTGGGGCAAAAGTTTAAATGTGTTTTAAAGTGTGTTTTAGACTAAATTGAATGAATAGATGATTAAATAAGTTAATTTTAAATATATTTAGATCAAGAAAGGAGAAATACATATTTGGATCGGGAAAAAGATAAAGTTATCGACTAATTGACTCGATTCGCCATTTTAACATCTGAGGTAAGTTCGAATGTTGTAATTTTGTTTCAAATGTATTTTATATGCTTTGATATAGCATGATTTGTGATTATGTGGTTACAGATGAGTTTGGAAATGATTTGACGATGATTCGACAATTGGATCCCCGATTGAATCTTAAGAATAGTTTAGGATGCTAGTGACATGTTATTAGGTATACTTTGAGTTGGCTTTGAGCCATGTTATTAGCACTTCGGGTGTGAGATATACCGATTTGGCTTTAGACCATGCATATCGGCTGATTTGGCTTTAGGCCATGATATTAGAATTTTGGATAAGTTACCTTGATTTGGCTTCGGGCCATGGTGTAGGTACTTATCGTGTGAGACCCTTGAGTATCCGACTTCTATTCCGAATGGTTCAACGGGTAAAAGAAAGATGTGGTTGAGTATTGGTACGAGATGGTAAAGGTATGTTCAATAATGAATTGAGTGTGGAAACTATGGAATTGATAAGTTCTTTGGTAAGTTATGTGAATGGTCATTCGATAGTTTTGAGATTTAATAGATTTGTTGTATATTGTTTTCTACTATTTGAATGGTTAATGAATGGTCATAGTTGCTTATTGTTAACATACGATCTTACTAAGCTATATAGCTTACTTTGTTGTTTTTCCATGTTTTATAGTGATTTCAAAGCTAGTTCGGACTTAGGGATCGTCAGAGACTTCATCAAACTGTTCACTGATACTTTGGTACTATTGAAACTATGTTTTGATTCATATGGCATTTATAGGGACTTTGAGTCATTTTGGTTAAGTTTACTAATATTGGCCATTTGGATTAGCTTGTAAAAGTTTATGTTTTGGCATGTGTATATATATAGCCATGAGTGATGGCTACTTTGGTTTATATGGTATTGTTGAACCATGTATTTATGTGTATGAATATGTTTTGTGAATTGAGTTGGTTGATGGTTGTGTGATGATTGAAGATAATAAGTTATTATAAGTGTTAGATTGATGAATTGTGGTTATTGGTATGTTTGTGAAGTTTGGCCAAATAATGCATTTTTGGTAGTGATCATTTTGATGATTAGAGATTACAAGGATTGGTATGAATATAAATGACATTGTGGTACTTATGTGCCTTGATTTGGTTGGTTTGGATTGCCTATTTTGCTTTGCTTTTGTGCCATATGTGTAGGTGAAAGTGTGTACCAATTGGGGTGGCAAAATGGCTTGGTAAATAGCCTATTTTTGTCCACACAGGCATAGACACGAGCGTGTGTCTCAACCAGGTGTGACACACGGTCAAGTACATGGCCGTGTCTCCCCTGGTGTTGAAATTAAAATTAAGTCAGTATGCTCCACACGACTTCATACACGGGCATGTGACTTGGTCGTGTGGCATAAGTCAGTATACCCTACAGGTTTGGTATGGCCTAGTACATGGCCTGGTACACGGGCATGTGTCTTACCCGTGTGACCCGTGTCAGAGAGTTACACGGGGTTGGACACGGGATGGGACACGGCCATATGCTCCCATTTTGAATGTCCACACGGCCTATGACATGGGCGTGTCTAGTGGCCGTGTGAGACGCACAGCCTGGTCACACGAGCGATATAACACCCTTTACCTATATCCGACGTTGGGATAGGGTTCAAGGCGTTACTAGACTTAAAAGTACACAATTTCATAAAATCGGGCCAGAAAATTTCATTTAAATTAAAAACATTCAATCACATGCATAATATCCCTTACACGAGCTACCGAGGCTCTAAACATGCATTAAAGGCGGTTTGGGACTAAACCAAGAACTTTGAAAAGTTTTGGGAAACTTAGAAAAATTTTCATGAAACAGGGTCACACGCCCGTGTGTCTTCAACACACCCGTATCCTTAAGCCGTGTAACTCTCTGTTTATGATGTCAGCAAAACAAATTGAACCACACGGCCAGGCCACATGCCTATGTGCTAGGCCGTGTCCTCCACACAGTTGAGACACATGGCCGTGTCTCTGCCCGTGTGGCTAGCACTTAGGCTATTTTCCAAGCCTTTTGTTACCATTAATCCCTCACATTTTTACACATATCAAACATATTCATCATGGCATCATTTTAATGATTTAGCATACTTCACTAAGGTATATTCTTAACATTAACATGCTATCATTCACGAGTTACACATACTCGTATAATGCCAAATCTAGACACAACAATCCATATTCATTGACCCTGTCATATGATGACCGTTTATACCAAATTTTCATCTTAATCGACTTATCAAGTGACCTTATTTAAACATCAAGCATTCATGTCCAATCATCATCTTCTTAGTTCCATATCATACAATTACTTCATGGCTATGACAATTTCGATTGGTCATGAAGCATTTATCATACACATATGTCTTAACACCAATCATGCATGTCCCACAAGCATAAACACATCATCACATCACAAGCATTAGAACTTAGCATGGATAACTAGGCTTACAAGTCACAATCATTATAAGCCACATCTCATGGATATATACAATGAATCAATATAAGCCAATACATTTGGCTATTCATAACAACATCTATCATAAAAACTAGGTCCTTATACATGCCACTCACTTAAGGGTGCTTAATACATATATGTCAATACTCCAAAGGTGATGACTTGATAGTGTGATACTGCCTCCGACGATCTCCAACCCCAAGCTAACCTGTCAACGCTAAAGAAATGGAAAGGAGGGAGTCAGCATTATAGCTTAGTAAGTCCATATGAAAATAATAAGCAATTTCACTAAATTATTCGAGTCGAGCTATCTATTAGTTTTGTTCAAGACAAGCTATCTATTCGAGTCAGAGTCACTATCTTATTTATATCTTGAGTTACGGAACTCTAAATTAAGATGCTCTAATTTTCCCTGAAACTAGACTCACGTATCCTCTTACCATAAAATTTTCAGAATTTTTATTCTAGCCAATAAGTACAGTTATTCTTCAAAGTTACCCCTATTCTGCTATTTGACAGCTTCGACCTTTCTTTACTAAAAATTAAAAATCTCATAGTACAGGATTCAGATAGTGTTCCTATCTATTTCTTTTGAAAATAAACTCATTTATGATTTATTCATATGAATTATAGCCCATAAATATTTCTATACAATTTTTAATGATTTTCCAAAGTTAAGATAGGGGAGCCCGGAATCACTCTGACCCTGTCACACAAAAATTCATATATCTCACAATATGAAATTATTTTTCTTACATCATTTCATCTATGTGAAAATAGACTCAATAAGATTTAATTTCATATCTTATTCAGTCTCTAATTTGATTTCCATAATTTTTGGTGGATTTTCAAAGTCGGACTACTACTACTATACCAAAACTATTTTAGTGCAATATAATGATAACTATGATAAGTTCACTTTCAACTAATCGTGAACTCACCATTTCATGAATTTCATGTTCAAATACGCAATATAAGTTAACATGATATTGCAACAAAATTCATAATCATAATTCATACATCTTAGCTCACCGATATCTCGATATTTCAAAGTCTCAATAACTATAAGCTTAGTGTACATACCTCTACCATACATTCTTACCCATTTTATTCCACTTTTTATCCCAACATCTTGAATGGCCCGTTGAACCACCGGAATACTAAAGGACACTCGGGATTATCATACACCAAATAAAGTACCAATGTCATGTCCCCGACATGGTCTTACATGACATATCATCACCGATGCCATGTCCTAGACATGGTCTTACACTGGCACACATATCATCGCCGATGCCATGTCCTAGACATGGTCGTACACAGGCACATATATCATCACCGATGCCATGTCCCAGACATGGTCTTACACAAGCACATATATCATCGCCGATGCCATGTCCCAGACATGGTCTTACACGGAATCTCATTTAGCACGGTGTCATGTTCTAAGTATTCCTTTAGGTCACCCAGGCTTCCGAGACATGAGGCTATCACTAAACTTCCATTGGATCATCACAAGTCAATTTCATTTAAGCATACATACATGTATCATGTAATGTCAGATATTAAATATGTAATATTGGAGTTATTGAATTACTTACACACAAACTTACAATTCATGTAATCTCAAGCATTAATATTTCAAGTATAACATTGCATCATTATTATCACACGAACTTACCTCGAATCCAAGCACAGCTAATTATTCCATTTTCATCCATAACTTCGAACCTTCCCGATTTAAGCCTGAATTTTAGTTTTCTTGATCTAACATTTCAATTGTAGCTTATTTATTATTCACATTATTCAAATTGACCCAAAAATCATACTTTTACAAATTTACATTTTTACCCCTAACTTTCACATATTTACAATTTAGCCCCTAGGCTCGTAAAATGATTTTCATTCAATTACTTTGTACTTTAAACCTAGCCGAATCATTTTCATAACTATAGCAGCCCACAATTTCCACTAAAACACACTTTTATGACAAATTTTATAACTTTTATGATTTAGCCCTTTTAAGCATTTTCACCGAAAATCACTTGGCAAAAGTCGTTTATTTAACACCTAACATTCATTTTCTACCATTAGACATCAAAACACATGCATATCACTCATGGGTAAATTTTTAAACATGAACCCTAGCTCAAAATAATGTTAGAAATAGGTAAATCGAGTTATCGAGACTTCAAAAATGTAAATAACATTAAAAATGGGATTCGGGATCACTTACAAATGAGCTTGGAAGCTTGGACCAAGCCCTAGCCATGCTTCCATGGTATATTCGGCTGGTACATGAAGAAGATTGGAAAATTTGGCTTATTTTGGCTTTTTAATTCTTTTAATTATTAGATTACCAAAATGCCCCTAACTTAAAAATATTATATTTCACCCATTTCATGTCTATTTTGGTCCAAAAATTAACCAATGGTCTAGATACCATTTATGGACCTCAAATTTAAAATTTCAAAACAATTTGACACCTCTAACATGTAGAACTCAACTTTTTCACTTTTTACAATTTAGTCCTTTTGACTAAATTGAGTGCCCAAACGTCAAAATTTTTTAACGGAATTTTCACGAAATCATCCCGTGAAATTGTAGACCATAAAAATATAATAAAAATAAGTTTTCTTACATCGGGTTTGTGGTCCCTAAACCATTGTTCCGACTAGGCCCTAATTCGAGATGTTACATGTGTCCCCTATTTTGAGTAAAATTTTCAAAGTTTCGTGAAAGTTTCTTGAGATATTGGTTTAGTCTTGAACCATTCCCAAAGCATGTTTAGGGCATCGTAGGCTCGTATAAGGGACAAATTGATTGAGTTTGAATGATGAATGTATGAAATGATATTATGTATGTGAAAAGTTTGTGTAATTGTGTTGTAAGTCTGGTAAAGCTCCGTAACCCTATTCTGTCGTTGAATACAGGTGAGAGGTGTTACAAGACATTGGTAGATATATGAATATACTTAGGCTTACAATCATGTTAGCCAAAATAAGACAATTTACAGGGCCAAATATCAAACAAACCTTCGCCAATTACAAGCCAATACATTAGCTAAAATCATAATGACACATATAACAAAATGACTAAGTCCCTATACATGCCATACTTTCAAAATACTAATGTCATCAATACCGAAAATGAAAGTTTGATAGTGTGATTTGTATCTCCGACAATCTCCATTTCGAGTTAGCTTGGCGACACTATAAAACAAGGAAAATAAATGGAGTAAGTTATATAGCTTAGTAAGCTCGTATGCAAGAAATAATCAACCTTACCATGCATATAACATTTAAATATTATAACATAATTAAATGTAAATTTACCATAGTCTCATGCTCATAATTCATTCCATCACCAAACTTACCTCATTTTCTTCATTTTAAGCATTTAACAAACATGAGCTTTACGTACATACCTGAACCGTCTCAAAATGAACTTACACATATTCCCATCTTTGACATACCCATGAACCACTCGGAATAACAACTTCAGATACTCGGGAAATTTGCATACTAAGTGTCACATATGTGGCCAAAGCTACCCAAGTCTCATATCACATAGTTGCTTGCTCTCGAGCTACCAATAGGATTGCTTACACATGCTATCAGTCAAGACGTAGCTACGCGGTGCTGCTCACACAAGCTGTCAAGTATCTGCAACATATACCGGTATACTCAGCTACCAGTAGGACGTACAAGACCAGCACCCAGATCACATAATCACATAACACATAATGACCCTAGTGACATGTCACTTGTATCCTACCATATTCCTTAGTTTCAAATAGGATTTCCTGCTTGTCGATTCGTCGTCGAACTCGTTCGCAGAGTTATACTCATTCACATAATCAAACATACAATTCATGCAATATTAAAGCATTTAAGTACAATTATTCTAAAGCTTATTTTTAACATACAAACTTACCTCGATACACAATAGCTAATAGTTTGATTTAGTCCACAACTTTGTTCTTTCCCCGGTCTAGGTCAGAACCTCATCTTCTTGATCTATAATACCACATTTAACTTATTCAATCATCACATTATTCAATTTAATCCCAAAAAAAAACCTTATGACAACAATTACATTTTTGCCCCTAACTTTTTAACTTTTTACATTTTAGTCCCTAGGCTCGTAAAATGATTTTCATTTGATTTCTTCATTACCCAAGCCTAGCTGAATATTATTAGTACTCATATCAGACTACATTTTTCATTTATTCACATTTTACACACATTTTACAACTTTTACAAATAGGTCCCTATTTGACATTTTCATCAAAAATCACTTGGTAAATGTTGTTTATCTAACACCAAATATACATTTTCTACCATTAAACATCAAAATACACAAATATTCAACATGGGTAAAATTTTAGACTTTGATTTTCTTTCAAATTAGTCCTTCAAATAGCTAAATCAAGTTACAACATTCACAAAAACGTAAAAATCATTAAAAACGGGACAAAGACGAAATTACAATCGAGCTTAGAAGTTGGCCAAACCTTAGCTATATCTCCTTTAGTGATTTTCAGCCATGGGGGACTAAGTTGGGGAAGTTGACATCTTTTTATTAGTTATTTTTGTCTTTATTTACGAAATGACCAAAATGCCCTTCACTTAAAACTTTGAAATTTTATCTAACCATGTCTATTTTTGTCTAACTTAAGTATAATGGACTAATTACCATTTACGGGCCTCCAATTTAAAATTTCATAGCAATTAGACACTCCAGATTTTAGAAAACATATTTTTCACCTATTGCAATTTAGGCTTATTAGTCAAATTGGACACTCTATCGATAAAATTTCTTAATGAAGATTTCACAAAATCATTTAATCATACTATAGACCTTAAAAAAATAAAAATAAAAATAAAATAAATATTTCTACCTCAAATTTGTGGTTTCGAAATCACTGTTCTGATTTGACCCTCAAACGGGATGTTACATCTTGCAACTGAGACTTCAATTCTTTCAATTCTGTTGGAGCCATTCTATATGGAGCTACCGATATCGGTGAAGTTCCCGGTACCAAATCAATAGTAAATTCAACCTCTCTAAATGGTGGTAATCTAGGCAACTCTTCTGGAAACACATCTGAGAATTCACAAACTATCGACACAGATTCGATCTTCAATTTAGACACTTTTGTATTTAGTACATACGCAAGATAAGCTTCACAACCTTTTCTTACATACCTCTGAGCCAACATCGATGAAATCACAATAGGCAACTCACCCGACTCATCTGGTTCAATCCGAAGAATTTCATTATTTTGATATTTCAATTAAATAATCTTTCGTCTACAATTCACTACGACATCATGTAGAGTCAACCAATCCATTCCAAGAATTGCTTCGAACTCATCAAACGGTAAAAGCATTAAGTTAGTCGGAAAACAGCGAGCCCGAATAACTAAAGGACAATTCTTGCAAACTTTATCAACTAAAACATATTTGCCTAAAAGGTTTGACACTTTAACTGCATACTCAGTAGACTCAACAGGAAGATTCTTACTAGATACCAAATTCATGAAAATATAAGAATGAGTTGATCCAGGATCAATAATGCAACTACATTAGTATCATAGAGAGAAAATGTACCAGTGATAACATCAAGGGATGACGCATCTTCGCGAGCGCTAATAGCGTAAGTTCTAGTAGGTGCTCTAACCTCTGATCTCATAGTTGGATCTTTCGTTACACCTCTACTACTGTTCCCATTTCCCGTGTTTCTTGGTGGCCTCCCCCTAGTGGCAGTGTTCCTCGGCCTTGCATTCTGAAAATTATCTTTCTCAACCATTTCAGGCCAATCTTGAATGAAGTGATCTTGGGAACCACATTTAAAGCAAGCCCGATTATTCATCCTACATTCAATGGGATGTCGTCTACCACAGTGTTGACATTCAGGTCTATTAGACCTAGCATTACCAATGCTCGCTATTGACACAGTTTGGGCCTTAAAACCTGAATATTGCTTCCCACGAACTCAGTGGGATACCCAGCTGAAGCATTCGAATGAGTATACAAATCCCACGATTTCTTTGATGAAGATTGAAATGACTTATTCATCGGTATTTTTTCTCAAATCTCTAGTCTCAAGCTCAGCTTTTCCCTTTTCTTTAATCAATTCTTCGACTTTGCAAGCTTGATCAACTAGCACAAAAAATTCTTTCAACTCTAAAATCCCAACTAGTAGTCTGATATCTTCATTCAACCCATCTTCAAATCTCTTGCACATGATAGCCTCTGTGGAAACACATTCTCGAGCATACTTACTAAGCCTAACAAACTCTCGCTCATATTTAGTTACAGATATATAGCCCTGTTTCAGCTCTAAAAACTTTTTACGTTTCTGATAAATGAACCATTGACTGATATATTCTTTCTGAACTCTTCTTGGAAGAAACCCTAGGTAACTCTTTCTTCTGGTACCACAAATACAATAGCATTCCACCATTGGTATGTTGAGTCCCTTAGTAGTGATATAGCGCATTTCAAGCACTCATCCGGTGTGCAAGAAAGCTCATTAAATACCCTGATAGAGTTCTCAAGCCAAAACTCTGCCCTCTCGGGATCTTCATCAACATTAGCTCTAAATTCTTCAGCCCTTTTATTTTCGAATCTTATCAACAGGAGGCTTCTTTAGTCTTAACAATCCACACCTTGGGGAGCTATGGAACCGGTTAGAGGTTAGGTGGGGGTGGAGGATATTGGACAGGTTGATTTTTTCGAACAAACTCGGCAAACCACTCATTCATCCTTTGGAAGAAGGCTTCTCTAACCTCTCCTCCCTGACTAACCATTACTAGTCTACTTTCAGATGGAGCTGTCCCTTGGGCGGGAGCCAACGCATTACTTTCAACATCATCAACTACCTCTCGATTGGGATTCATTTACTAGATGAAAACACAATTCAAATGTCAAGAGTCATCACACTATCACAAATTATATATGGCATGTATAGCTAGACTCTGACACACGCTACGTTAGTCTGAGAATCAACTAAACTGTAGGTCTGATACCACTAAATGTAACACCCCTTACCTGTATTCAACGCTAGAACAAGATACGACGAATTTCCAGACTTACATTACAAACAAACATACAATTCTAAGTCATAAATTTTCATCCAAATTAAAACCGTTTGAATTCAATCATAAAATCCCTAATACGAGCCTACGAGGCCTAAAACATGCTTTGGAAGTGGTTCAGGACTAAACCGAGCACTTAGGAAAGGTTTACAAAACCTAGAATTTTTTTGCTACGAACAAGGGTCACACGCCCGTGTGGTTTGGGACACGCCCATGTGGGCAGACCGTGTGGTTACACACGCCCGTGTCCCTAACCCGTGTAACTCTCTGTTCTGCAAAGGATGAACAAATTGAGGTCACACGGCCGAGTCACACACCCGTGTGCTAGGTCATGTGGTTAATTTAATTTTCATAAAATAGGTGCAGACTTTACACAGTTAGGAAACATGCCCATGCCTGAGGCCGTGTCCCTCACACGGCTGAGACACATACCCGTGTCTCTACCTGTGGGCTCAATTCTGAGCATTCTGTTTCTCAAAATTAAGGTGCAGAGGACATAAAACCAAAACACATGCCTATGGGACAGATCATGTATCACAAAAGGTCTAGACACACACCCGTGTAGACAAAATAAGGGCTATTTACCGAGCCATTTGTGACTCTCATTTGCACCTACATACACATAAGTTCAATGGCATAAATCATGAAATATTTAGGCAACCAAAACATTCACAAATAAAGAAAAATCATGTCATCTCATTATCCTAACTCAGCATTTTTACAACATCATATTTTTCAAAACCAAAACACACCAAACTCACATTCTACAAGTTTTAATATGGCTACCAATAACAAGCTAAATTTTTACTTAGTTTTCCTAGCATATCAATGAGCCAATCTTAACCATTCAAGAACAAAACCCTTAAGCCACATTAAACCATTTACCAAGAATTTATGAACCACACCACACAAGAGGTAATTGCACATGCATGTATATATATATATAAGCTTACAACCAAGTCAACCAAAATAAGCCAAGTTACATGGCCAAATACCACATCAAGTCTTTGACAATTACAAGCCACCACATTTGGCCAAATATAATGACAAATATAACAAAATGACCAAGTTCCTATACATGCCATATTCTCAAAATGTTTAAAATCATGGTATCCAAAATAACAGTTTGATAGTGTGATGTGAACTCCAATAATCTCCAACCCGAGCTAGCTTGGTGACACTATAAAACATGGAAAATAAAACGGAGTAAGTTATATAGCTTAGTAAGCTCGTATGAAAGAAATAAGCTAACCTTGCCATACATTAACATGCAAGTAATTTAACATAAGATAATGTAATTTACCAAAATCTCATGATCATAATTCACTTCCATCACAACATACCTTTAAATCGTCATTTCACGACTTAATAATCATAAGCCTTAAGTACATACTTGTACCATCTCGTAATAATTTCATACTTAGTCTCATCTTTGTCATACCCAATGAACCACTCAGAATAATAATATCGGATACTCGGTAAAGCCTTGCACACAAGGTGCCACATATACAGCCATTGATACCTCTATCTCATAACACATATATGCTCGCTCTCGAGCCATTAACAGGCCTGCTTACACAAGCTGTCAATCAAGGCGTAACTACTCGGTGCTGCTCACACAAGCTGTCAAGTAGTCACAACATATGTCAGTATACTCAGCCACCGATAAGACGTACAGGACAAGCACCCAAGTTACATAACATAAAACCCTAGTGACATGTCACTTGTATCCTAATTTATTCTTAAGGTTCGATTGGGATTTCTCACTTGCCAAAACGTTGCCAAATGTGTCCATAAATTCGATTAAACAATTCATGCATAAATTAAAGCATTTAAAATAAAATTATAATAAAGCTTATTTAACATACGAACTTACCTCGGTTACAAAAAAGGCCAAAAGGATATATTTGTTAGTTACTTTGTTTTTCCCCTGATCTAGACCCGAACTTCATTTTTCTTGATCTATAATACCACATTTAACTTATTTAATCATCACATTATTCAATTCAGCCCTAAAACACATTATGGCAAAATTTACATTTTTGCCCCTAACTTTTCAACATTTTACAATTTAGTCCCTAGGCTCGTAAAATGAATTTCTTTTAATTTCTTCACAACCCAAGCCTAGCCAAATATTATTTATACTCATAACAGCCCACATTTTCATTTATTCACACTTTTCTACATATTTTATAGACTTTTACAAATAAGTCCCTATTTGACATTTTTACCAAAAATCACTTTACAAAAGTTGTTTAACAAACAACAAACATGCATTTTCTACCATCAAACATCAAAATACACACATATTCATCATGGTTCAAATTTTATATTTTAATCCTTCTTCAAATTAGTCCTTGGAAAGGCTAGATTAGGTTAAGACAACTTCAAAAACACAGAAATCATTAAAAACGGGACAAGAATGGACTTACAATCGAGCTTGAAAGTGTCCAAAACCCTAGTTATGGACTCCTTGCGAATTTTCGCTATGGCAGGATGAAATTGAGAAGACTGACATCTTTTATTTAGTTAATTTTGTCCTTATTAGAAAAATTACTAAAATACCCTTAATGCATAACTTTAAAATTTCACCTAACCATATCCATGTTTGTCCATCCTAAGGTATAATGGACTAATTTCCATTTAAGGACCTCTAATTAAAAGTTCATAACAATTAGTCACCTTTAACTTATAGAATTCATGTTTTGCACCTATTGCAATTTAGTCCTTCTAGTCAAATTGAGCACTCAATCGATAAAATTTCTTAACGAAATTTTCACACAATTATTTTATCATGCTGTAGAACTTAAAGAAACAATAAAATAAATATTTCTACTTTGAATTTGTAGTCCCGAAACCACTATTCTGATTTGTCCCAAAAACGGGCTGTTACATTCTTTGGGCAATAGTTAATCAAAATTTTGCCATGGCATTATTATGTTATGAAAATATTCCCTGAGTAATTCCAACCTTTATCATTCAGCAACATAAATACTATCTACTGATTCTTTGTGAATTGCCGCGACATTTAGATTGCTTTGTTGTTTTTTCAGTTATAATTGGTATTATTAGTTCATTCATTAATTCCCTTCATCAATTTATACGATGTTCCTTTTGCACAGTTTAATTAGTTAAATCTACATTAATATTTTACCAAGTGAAATCAATTTTCAATCCCTATGGAGACGATACTCACTCGTCATTATATTACTTGAATCGACGTGAACACTTACACATTTTCATTATATATTTACATGCAACAATAGATTTCGGGTTAGTAAATTGCCAAATTGCCACGCGTTCACCGTAACATTCATTGGCATTATTTTTAATAATTCTAAGTTAAAAAAATGTAATTATTATAGCTCTTTCATGTCATAGTAATTAAAAGGTTTAAATATAAAATTGGTAATTGAACTTGTCCACTTCACCCAAATTGGTACTTAAGGTTTTTTTTCCTAGATTAGTACCCGAACGTTTTCTCCATTAACTAGCTTGATACTTTTTTTTAGTGCCGTTAAGTTTGAGACAGGTAGCAGAATAAGATTGTGACATGCGGCATAATGACATCATGATAATGTCATAATCTATTTTTCTATTTCACTTTCTTATTTTTTTTCCTTTTCCTTTTCTTTTATTCTTTCTCATTCCCATTTCCATTTTACTTTTTCTTTTCTTCTTATTTTCCTCTTATTTTTTCGAACCGTCGCCGCCACCAGCATGCACCACAGCCGCACTTCGGCATTTTCACCAACATTTGTTCTCTAATCTAAATAATGGCACCGGACAACTTTTTCCTGCTTTTGTTTCATTTCCTTTGATTTGTTTTCATAGAGAACTCCTTGAAATCCTGTTTGTGATTCTCCTCCACCACTCACCTTGCACCGATGCCGTCACCACCTGTTTCAATGTCATCACCAATTGAAGAAGCACTGAATGACATTCCTTTCTCTCTTCTGCTTTTGCTCCTCTTCTTTTTTGTCAGAAAATTGGGTTTGGAAAACGCAACGGAAAATAAGTATAAGGAAAAACCAAAGTTCTAATTTTTTTTCCAAAAACAAGAACTTGAATGTGATATCTAAAGTAATAAACTCTTAGTCAAAATTGAACATTTTTTATTAGTCTAGGATGAATTCTTTGATCGAGTAGTCTTCTCTTCTATCCTCAAGCTCATGTCTGTAAGTGTGGGCTCGCT
This sequence comes from Gossypium hirsutum, assembly GCF_007990345.1. Lineage (NCBI taxonomy): Eukaryota > Viridiplantae > Streptophyta > Magnoliopsida > Malvales > Malvaceae > Gossypium > Gossypium hirsutum. Next base: position 65,406,065 of record NC_053431.1, read on the forward strand.
TCGGATCAAAAAATTTTCCACAAAATTACCAGTTAGGTAATTTTGCAATTTCTCTGAACTTTAAGGTCAAGTTGTAAATAAGAAAATTATTTCTAGAAATCTTCTAAAATAATTTCTTCAGAGAATTTTCCACCACCAAGATTGTCATGTCAGATGTTGCCATTGAATTGCAACACCCTCACGGCACCCAAGTCGGTTCGACTGTTGTCGGTTTGGTCCAAGCCAATAACATCTAAACTGGTTTGGCCTAACCATCAGTTCAATCGTCGGCCTGATTTCACATGCCAAGCCCTGTTCAACCAGTTTTTGGGTATTGGTCTCGGTTTTGGGTCCTTGGGTCTAATTTTCGATCTCTGTCTAATTTTCAAGTTCAATTACCTATTGGGTCAATTTTCTAACTTGAAAATTAATTTCCAAAAATCTCATATTTATTTTAACTAATTTGATTAATTTAATTTTACTTGATCAAAATTAATTTTCTCAAAAATCACTTAGATTTTCCAAATTAAATTTTCAAGAAATTTTTTTAATCAAATTCTCTATTTGAACAATTCTCACGACCGCCTAATTTAATTCCACATCAAAAAATCAATTTAATTAAATTACTTTCAAATTTGTATAATTTCCTTTTGATTCAAACGCAGTCCAATCGAGCTTTTATTGAACTAGATGAGGGTCCAATCGGACATATATAATAACGCTCGAGTAATTGCAATTATGTCCAGGAGAATCATTCTAATAATTCAAAATTTACTTAATCTTGGAGTCAGTCCACAATAAGTACCATGATTGAAAACTCCTTATTGTATTCTCTTTACGAAAGTAATTAATCCAACTACTTTTTCCAATGACCTCGTCATGTATGTTACCCTCATATGATATCCTTGATTCATTTGAGTTAAATTCATTCACTCAATACAATCCTATATTATCTCATTGTCACCATTGTGTCTTCTTAATGGTTAATATTATCATTATCAACAAATGGCTGTGATAAATTACTTGTTTGAGAATAAGCAACCTATGGTCACGTTCCATATTTATCAATCCACACAATGCTAATGAGAGGATATCGTTAACTCTTTAATCAAGTTATGAATTCCACTGCTACTAGTAAAGCCATTCCATACACAAGTAATATACCCAACATATCGACTATGGGTTCGATCATCTTTAGAGCATAAGCCTCCACCTATATCAAAGCACATGAGTTTACATACGTATGGTCAGTGACTAACTCATGATTTAGGTAAATCACACCATGAACATCACAAGTGAATTAATTCATAAATAGATTAAGAATTAATTCAACTTGCATCCAATCTAATGTATCATTCTTCCAATGAGTACATATATGTCTTTACCCATGGTGTCAACTGTTTCGATAGCTAAGACTAGCCATCTCCCCAATTAGAATTGAAAACGACATAATAATCCTTCTAAGTATTTGAATCAAATTCTCACTTTGATTCTTTTATAGGATTATAGACTTGTTTACGTTATCTACTTAAGTTATCTTTCTCACAATGTAAACATACTTATAGTGCCACTTATCATCAGTTTGAACTTAGACAACCAATGAGCTAATATTTTCTTGTCACAGTTTCTCTATGTATGCAAAACATGAAAAATAGAAACATAAAAGACATAATAGTGAAATGTGAAATTAACTTTATTTATTTATTCATCGTTCAAATACATAGAAAACAATTACATGTTTACTACAATATAGGCACATTTCCCAATATTTTCTATTTTATTTTTTGTTTTTGAAACCCCTAGCCGCCACTTCACTACCTCTGCTCTCTGACATCGAATCGAGCCACTACTGTTGAATCATCATAGAACTTCACAGTGGCTTCTCCTCACTGTGTCCAACATCATGACTATTTGGATTTACCGAAACCCAAAAACCCAAAATGGGTATTGGTTTTGATTTTTTCTCATCATTTTCTTTTTTTTTTGGTTTTGTATTATTATGGATTGATGGGTTTTGTTTATTATGTTAACTTTTTTATGGGTTTTGTTTGTGATGTTAATTTTTTGGATTTTTTTTAAAGGATTGATGGGTGTTTTAATGGGTTTGTGAAGTTAATGTTTTAGGTTTTGTGTTTTAATTGACTGATGAGTTTTGCAATTTTCTTGTTTTATTTCAGTATATAAGTTTAGCTGTCCTAGAATTGGAGGTTCTCAATGGTTAATGTTACACTCAGATTTGTAAGTTTGTATGTAACAAAAAGAGTTTGGCATGCTAAATTGAAAGGTTCTCTAATCCAGTGAGTTCTTTTTACAAATAAAGACAAGTAGCGAGCTAGTTGAGGAAAACCTGGATTTCAAGCATGGTCTAATTGGTTATGAACTAGATAGTTCTTAGTGGGAGACATAACGATTCAGGTATTTCCAGGTGAGTGTGAATTCGTTTTGGTAATAGGGGTTGGAAGGACTATTAGGAGAGATATACTTCTCTAGGGGGATAATCCTTTTATTTTTCTATTCTTCTTCCTTTCTTTGGTTTGTAATAGAAGAGAGAAGATTAAGGAAGGTCCATGCATAAAAAGGAGAGACTGAGGATTAAGTCTTAAAAATTAGAAATCTTGCATGTTGGTAAGTTTTCTAATTTCTCTATATTAGCATATTCAAGAAAAAGAAGGTAATTAAGGATTTCAATAAGTTATTGGTTTTGTTCTTTTTTAGGGTAAAATGGAGGATAATTATTCAAATAGTCTTTTCATACAAAGAAATTATGGTTTTGTGATAATGAATGGTCTCAGTTGGATTCTGATATAATTGTAGTGTTGTATTGATTAAAGAGGCTCATGTGTGAAGGGAAAAAAGGGCTTAGAAAATGGAATTGGCAATGACTCTTAGGTGAGTTCTTGGACTCAGATTTTAAATGGCTGTACTATGTTATCAATGGTGAATCAATTTTTGGTGAAGTGTTGATGCCTTATTTATGCATGGGGTATTGAGTGCAAATACTATTTGGACAAATTTGATCATGATTGATTAGATGAGTGTTTGGCGTGATGTATATTGTTAATGAGATGCAATTGTATGGTTGTAAGCAAACTATGTTGAGTGAATAATTTCTTTGAGGTAACACATTATTGCATATTAAAGTGATAGTATTGGTTGATAGTATGTTTATGATATGTCAATGAAATTGGTGTGTTTTATGTCGTATGATTTATAGCCTTTATTGGTGGAATGTGTGTATGATATGCATTCTATGCGTGTATATGGTTTCGAGGAGGTTAGGAAGGTCATATAAGGGAATTGCATATGCATTATATTTATGTGGCTTTGAGGGAGGTTCGGTTGGACTGAGCTAAGAAAGGAGGTTAAATGATATAGAGACTCGGTGTGCACCAGTATATGAGAGCCCCTTATGTGGGACATAGAATAGCCCTTTATTAGATGTTTGAGAGCCCTTAGTGGGACGAATGACAGTCCATGTCCATGGCATTAATGTATATTGGGAAGTCTGCTAGGACTATCTAAATTTGAGAAGTCCGTCAGGACTATCTAAATGTGGGAAGTTCGTCAGGATTGTCTAATATAGAGAAAGTCTGTCAAGACTATTGTTGTGAGGAAAGTTCGCCGAAACTATCTTGTGAATATGATTCCACCATATGTTTGATAGTATGAGTCTAAAAAATAGGTGACCCATTATTATGAAAAGGCCATGGTGCTTGTACTATCATATAAGGTGAGGCGGATATACGTTATGACGGCCCATCAGATTATTCTTACAGAATTGCATCTACAGTAGTTATGGATTTCACTTTGGCGAGAGCCGCGGGAGAATTTGAGAATTTGATATAGCTTTACAAGTCTGCCAAGAATGAGTTTACGTGCTAGTAGCAGATCCTAAACTCGAGCTCTCTGTACAGGCAAATTGTATGAAAGTCATATCATATATATATATGACTACCCGCCAATCCTTTTAAGGACAATACAAGGGTATTCTCCTATACTCCCGAGGTGAAGAAAATGTATATGAAAGATATGTTAGTCCATCACAACTATCTCATATGCATGGATCTGTAAATAGAGGATTCACAATTAAGAATCCGCCTACAAGTTATCTATTTCGACAGAAATCCACCAGGAGTGGACTACTTGATTTCGGATCAAGGGTGGAATGATGTACCATTCAATCTATCCATTGGATAGGGATGAGAAGGCTTCTTAATTAAGCTGTGATGGTGTCTCCTTCTAGATCCAAGAGGACCATAACACGAGTCTAAGTTTGATGGGACAAAATGCTATTAATAGCATGCAATAGGGACTATCTGCCAAGAACGACCTTATATAGATATCTGTAGTCATTGGTGCAAGGTGTGTTATGAGTACTGTTTACATATTATCTTTTATAAGTCTTAAGTAGAAATCTATAAGGATTCCCCTCTTAAGGACATAGATGCATAAGAATTATGAAGGCAATACTTAAAATGGAATTAGTATGGAAAAACCGCCTAGGAATCACCTATTGTGAATAGAAGGATGGCATATTGTCTTAAGGCTAACAAAACCATCGTGAAGTTCCAACCACAAAGTGCAATCACATTAGTATTGTTAGTAAGATAAGAAAACACATTAATTTATTTAGAACTTGTGTTGTTATGCATTCCAGGTAAATAGGGAAATTTAGAAGTTTGAGAAGGGATCAAGTCAGAATTTTTCGCATATCTACACATTTGTTTCTTAGTGGTAACTTGCATACAACATGGCAACCCAGAGGTGAAGTCTCAGGGTCTTTTTTGTAAATGAAACTAAGGGGTGAAAATATTAGGCAATTTTTCACATAAGTGGAAGTCTTTTAGCGAGATTATTTTATATAAACCTTAAGTTTTATCGACATTGATTTCTTGGAAAATTTTATTTACTTAACAACAAGATTAACTGTAATATTTTCTATATTCTTTTACTATTGCGGATAATAATATTGAAAGTAATACTTAGATCATAAATCTAGTTGTGACATCCTATAGCTCAAACCCGATAAACGGGTCGAGTTTGGGGTGTTTCAGTTAAAGAAATTGGTTTTCGGAGTTGAGAGTTAATAGCGCATGGTAATGTTGTTAAAAGGTAGAAATGTTCTTAAATTTCTTTTCAAAGGAACCCAAAAATGTTGAATGAACCCAAAAAAGAAAAAGGCAAAGTGATGAGAGGGAAGAAGGAAGGAATATTGGGAAAAAGAAGGAAATAAGAAAAAAAATGGAAATAATTTTTAAAACTATTTTTATTGTATTTTAATATATTTTTTAGATCATGACATCGTCATGACGTCATTATGCCACATGTCACAATCTTATTCTGCCACCTGTCTCAAAATTAACGGCGTTAAAAAAAAGTACCAAACTAGTTTACGAAGAAAAAGTTTGGGTTTGTGTTCCAATCTAGGACAAAAAAAAAACTTAAGTGCCAATCTGGGAGAAGTGGATAAGTTTAGGTACAAATTTTATATTTAACCCTAATTAAAACTTATGATTCGTTGTATATTATTCTGTGTTACACTTTTATTTGTTTTGCAAACTTAGTAATTGTTTTTAGGTTAATATTTAACTCAATTCACTTCTATTTATTTCTATTACCAGCTTGCCAATTGATAATTTCACATTATCTGGTTTACATATATAGTCACTGTAGAGGCGATACTTTTTACTCACTACTTTATTACTTGTTGACAATTATGTACACTTGCACATCATTAGATAATCTCGCGACAAGTTTTTGACACCGTTGTCAGGGACTGTTTAAGTCATTATTTGTGAAGTAAATTATTTTTCAATTTCATTTATTTTTCTAGTAATCTTAACTTAGTTTTTCTACGAATTTTTCAACTCTTTATGAACACAGACTGAATTATCAATCTAATTCCAATTGATCCTAAAATTGAACACACCTTTAAATAGAGAAGAAGGGATCAAGTAACTTAGAGACAAGCTGCAGAATGAATCTTACACAATAAATCAAATAGGCGGAGCTGCTAATGCTCAAAATCCTATCCATTTTGTTGATGACAGAAACAATGCCATCCATCAAAATATGTTATGCCACTTTTTCATGAACTCAATTCGAGAATTGTGAAACCTGAAATTAAGGTGCCACAGTTCGAATTAAAGTTAATAAAGTTTCAAATGCTTCAAATTGTGGGCCAATATAGTGGGATGCATACTGAAGATCTAACCTTCATTTTTGCTTATTCATGAAAGTAAACAACTCCTTTAAAATGGCTGGAGTAATTGAAGATGCAATGAGATTAAAGTTAATCTCATACTCGTTGACAAATAGAGCACGAGCATGGTTGAAATCTTTACCATATGTCAAGAATTGGCTAAATGATTCTTGATGAAGTACTTCCCACCCAGCAAGAATGGCAAGCTTTGAAATGAGATCACTACATTCCAAAAACTTGATGATGAACCTTTATGAGGCTTGGGACTAATTCAAGGAATTATTACAAAAATGTCTTCACAATAGGATTCCACATTGCATTCAATTGGAGACTTTTTACAATGGTCTCAATGCATATACAAGAATGGTGGTAGATGCTTCTGAAAATGAAGCTCTTCATTCTAAGTCATACAATAAAGCTTATGAAATTCTTGAAAGAATTTCCAACAACAATTATCAATGGCTGACTAATTGAACTACCACAGGAAGAAGAGTTGCAAGAGTACATGAAGTTGAGGCACTTACTTCACTAGCAACCCAGGTATCTTCTATTTCTTCCATGCTTAAGAACTTTACTACTAATGGTTTTAATGTTAATTTAATAAGTCAGCAGACAAGCCAATTTGAGAACATTTTATGTATGTATTATGGAGATAATCATATGTTCGAAAATTACCCGTCAAACCTGGAATCTATCTACTGCATGGGAAACCAAAGTCAGAATAGAAGTAGCCTAGGTCCATAGTCAAATTTTTACAATACTTTATTATGAAATCATCTGAATTCCTCGTTGAGTAATCAAGGGGCTGGTCATATCCATTCTTATATGCAATCCCGACCAAATCAGCGGACAGGGTTTTCTTAACAAGTTTAGAAACCTCTGCAAGACGAATCTTCTAACAATTTGGAGATCTTATTGAAAGCATATATGGCAAGGAATGATGCAACTTTGAGAAATTTGGAAAACCAGATAGGTCAAGTAGCCAATGAATTTTGAGGTTGACCTCGAGGTGTTTTGCTGAGCGACATTGAAAATCTAAGAAGTCCGGACAAAGAGCATTGCAAAGCTGTCACCTTAAAGAATAGAAAGACGTTGAAACCTAAAGTTGTTGAACTTGAAGACAAGCCTATTGTTGCTTAGAACGAAGAGGAAGATCAACCGAATGTTAAAATTCTCATTTTACAGAAGTTAGTTTCCACGGTTGCTAAAGAGGTATTGTCGCAAAAAGTTAGTCCTAAAATTTCAACATCTGCGACAAATGCAAAGGCATTACCTCAGAAGTGTTGTCCGATTAAAGCTAAGATTCCACCACCTCCTCATTCTTAAAGACTCCAGTAGCATAAGCAAGAGGTTCAATTTAAAAAGTTCTTGCATGTACTTAAACAACTTCACATCAATATCCCATTGGTGGAAGCCCTGGAGCAAATATCAAACTATGTTAAGTTCATAAAGGATATCCTCTCCAAAAAGAAAAGATTTGGGGAATTTGAGGCAGTAACATTAACAAAGTAGTGAAATGTACTTTTACAAAACAAGCTACCCTCAAAAATGAAAGACCTGGGGAGTTTTACCATACCTTGTAATATTGGAGAATCTTACCATGGAATGACTTTGTGTAATTTGGGAACAAGTATAAACTTGATGCCGATATTTGTATTTAGACGATTGGGAATTGGTGAAGTTGGACCAACAATTGTTACACTTCAACAGGTAGACAGGTCATTAGTACATCCTGAAGAGAAGATCAAAGATGTATTACTATGCGTTGATAAATTTATATTTCCATCTAAGTTTATTATTTTGGATTTTTGAGTAGATAACGAAGTACCAATCATCCTAGAAAAACCTTTCTTGGCAACTGGTAGAACATTAATTGATGTCTAGAAAGGCGAACTCACCAATCAAGTTCAAGACAATCAAGTAAATTTTAATGCATTTAAAGCTATAAAATTTCCTAATGTAGTTGAAGAATGTTTCGCGATGTCTAAGATGGATTCATTGGCCTTTACAGAATGGGAATCAATTCTGTAAATGCTCTATTAGAGCGAGTTTTAGTGACCAATCCACCAAGTGATGATGAAGAGAGGGGGAATATTTGGATTTTTTGGAAGCCAATTCAAAGGTATTCATTCCACAATCTCCATTCAAATTGTTGGAGTTAACATCTCGTGAATACACGCAACCTAAGGCATTAATAAAGGAGCTAATCGAAAATAGAGTTAAAAGTACTTCCATCCCATTTGAAATATGTTTATTTGGGTAACTCTTCTACTTTTCCTATCATAATTTCAATTGAGTTAACCGAGAATCAAGAAGAAAAGTTGATTGACTTTGTGAATAAGTTTAAGAAGACAATAGGGTGGACTGCAATTCATATTAAAGGTATTAGTTTGTCTTTGTGCATGCACAAAATTCTACTTGAAGCTGGGGAGAAAGCATCGATTGATGAAAAAATGAGGCTAAATTTGATCATAAAGGAGGTAGTCGGGAAAGAGATCGTCAAATGGTTGGATACGGGGATCATCTATCCCATTTCTATCAGCTCAAGGGTAAGTCCAGTTCAATGTGTACCAAAGAAAGGGGGAATCACGGTTGTAGAGAATGAAAATAATGAGCTGATTCAAACAAGTCCGGTTATGAGTTGGTGGATCTGTGTTGATTATAGAAAATCAAATAAAGCAACCTCGAATGACTATTTCCCGCCACTTTTCATGGACTAGATGTTAGATAATCAAATAGTTGTAGCCCCAGAAAATTAGCACAAAACCACTTTCACTTGTCCGCACGATACTTTTTTTCAGCGTATGCCTTTTGGTTTACACAATACACCTGCAACTTTTCAAATGTGCATGATTGCAATATTTACTGACATAGTTGAACATTTTTTGGAAGTATTCATGGATGACTTTTCAGTGTTTGGAGATTCATATGATGATTGGTTAAGTAGTTTAGCTAAGGTGCTAAAATGTGTGAAAAGAATAACTTTGTCCTTAATTAGGAAATTTTTTATTTTATGGTTAAGGAGCGTATCGTCTTGAGGCACAGAACATCAAGATGAGGAATTGAAGTTGATAAAGAAAAAGTCGATGTAATAGAGTAGTTGCCACCTCTTGTGTCTATAAAAAGGAGTTAGAAGTTTTTTGGGGCATGCTGGTTTTTATCGAAGGTTCATAAAAGACTTTTCAAAGGTTTTCAAGCCACTGTGTACTATGTTAGATAAGGATATTGCAACACCCCTTACCTGTATCCGTCGCCGGAACAAGGTACGAGGTATTAACAAATTATAGTATATACTATTAAACAAAACCCAACAAAAATATGGCGTGCAATTTGATCATTATAACATATGCCATTAACAATACAAACCAACTTCAAAGGCTTCATACAAAATGATTAGTTTGATACTATAAGTAATAATTTGAACCTAGACAATTATGACACGTAACAAAATAACTAAGTCTGCTATACATGCCATATTTCAAAATGTTGAGTTCAAATACCAAGAGTATTGATAGTGCGGGCGGATCTTCTACGATCTCTGACTCCTGTGCTAGCTGGATGAAACTATAAGACAAAGGAGAGAAAAGAAAGTAAGCTTATAGCTTAGTAAGTAAGTATATAAATAACAAATAAGAAATCTAATATGTTTACAACATAACTCAATTATATCATATTTTTAATTTTATTGTTTACTCCAATTTGATCAAGATGTCCCTCCTATGTCATGATCACTAAATAAATCATAACTCGAGTTACGAAATTCAAAATTCAAATTCGTAAAATTTTCCTGAATCTAGACTCATAAAACTTCTTACTAATTTTTTTCTAGAATTTTTGGTTCAGCCAATTAGTACAGTTTATTAGTTAAAGTTTCCCCTGTTACACAGATCAACTGATCTGACCTCTGTTCATTACGAATTGAATTTCTCTCAGTACACAATTCAAATAAACATGAAACCTGTTTCAATTAAAACTATACTCAATAAGGAATTTAGGCATATAAACTATATTTCTTAATTTTTTTTTTACAATTTTTAATGATTTTTAAAATTTGAAACATGGGATTACACAATTTTTGGTGAATTTTCAAAATCACATCACTGCTACTGTCCAAAACAATTTTAATGCTAATTTCATTCTTTCACACATTCTTTATACTAACCTCATTTTAACTTACATATATATATACCACAAATCATTTTCACCACATTTCATACATCACAAGTGTAGGTCCATGACTACAATGTCACCACAAAACCATCCCGTTGAACAATTCGGAATAATCCTCGATACTTGATGGTTTCAGCAACAACCCCACCATCATATTTCATTTAATTCGGCTCTCTTGTACACATGGTGAACACTTAGTACCACTCATGCGACCTAGCCGATTTGTCTCGTAGCTCTCTTGTCTACATGGTGTCCTTCACTTGGAATCACGCATGCGACCTAGCTACATTTATCTCTCACGTAGCTCTCTTGTCTACATTGGATACATCCCGTATCACACATGTGACCTAGCTACTATATAGTATCTCGTAGCTTTCTTGTACACATGATGTGCACTCGGCACCATACATGTGACCTAGCTACGCTCCCTCTATTTTATTCGATTTTTCCGAATGTTCAACCGGGATCTCTCTCTCTATTACTTATTTCCATTCTTTCAATAGTCGATTTATACTTCAACATCAACTAATATATATAATAGGCTGAAATATAAAAATGTAAATGAAATTAATGTATTATTTACATACAAACTTACCTCGGTGTAAAATATGGGAATTTTTCAATTTAGTCCAAAACTTTCTCCTTTCCCCGTTCGAGGTCGATTCCACGCCTTTCTTGATTATGAAGCTTGAAAGTTGAAGAAACCCTAGCTATGGAGGAGAGCAATTTTCGGCAGCAACTAATGAAGATGATAACCAATTTTGGGTTATTTTTCCCATTTTATTTCATTTAATATACAAATGACCAAAATGCCCTTACTACTAAACTTTCAAAAAAATTCCCTCCATGTCCAACTTTTGTCCATAACTTAAGAATGGGTCAAATTGCTATTTAAGACCTCCTAATTAATACCCCAAAGCAATTTCATACTAAAAACTTCAAAAACACGAGTTTTACAATTTATTTGATTTAGTCCCTATTCTCAACTTAAGCGAGAAATGCACAAAATTTCATCACGAAATTTTCATGAAATCATGAAATCATATCATAAACCCCAAAATAATTATAAAATGATTATTTCTATCTCGGATTTGTGGTCACAAAACCACTATTCCGATTAGGCCCTAATTCGGGTTGTCACAGATATAGAATTTAGTTTTGATGATGTAACACCCCTTACCAGAGACCGTCGCCGAAGTCGAGCACGAGGCGTTACCAGACTTATCTTACTTGTTCGGGGCATAAATTTTTTTTAAATTAATTCACTCAAATTCATCCAATAAACCCCTAAAAAGGGTCTTCGAGGCCCTAAAATGTGCAATTGGAACGGTTCGAGACCAAACCAGGAACATTAAAAATTTTCCAATTACTTACACAAATCAAAACAATTTATTTCACTATTCATAATAAAACTGTCCATCTGCGTAACAATCACTAAATTAATTATAACTTGAGTTACGAAACTCAAAATTTAAATTTGTAAATTTCTCCTTAAACTAGACTCATATTTATTCCTACCATAATTTTTCCAAAAATTTTAGTTTTTCCAATTAGTATATTTTATTCATTAAATGTTCCCCTATTTTGCAGTTCAGTGGGCCTGACCTCTCTTCACTAAAATTGATTATCTCATTATACAGAATTCCGATAATGTTTCTGTTTATTTCTAATGAAAATAGACTCACTAAGGAATATAGACATATGATCTGTGACTTATAATTATTTTTTTTACAATTTCTAGTGATTTTACAAAGTTGGAACAGGGGATCACAAAGTCACTCTGAACTAGTCTTATAAAAATTTAAATATCTCAGAATATAGACTTCCTTTACTTGCTCTGTTTCTTTCTATGAACATAGACTCAATAAGCTTTAATTCTATATCTCATTCATCATTTAATTCCATTTCTGTAATTTTTAGTGATTTTTCAAATCCACGTTACTGATGTTGTCTCCTAACTGTTCTATGACCAACTCTTCCTCTTTCATAATTTCTTTGCATCAAACCTCAATTAGGCATATATAATACCAAAACATGTTCTTATTTAGCTATATCATAACCTAATCATTACTAATTAGTCACATGCCATTCTTTAATCATATCATAAGGACATACACACAAAATAACCAAGTCCCTATACATGCCATAACTTAAAGTATTTCTAGTCACAAAATACCGAGTAGCTCGTTGATAGTGTGAGGCGATCTCTGACGTCTTTACAATTTTTCAAGTTAGCTTTTTGATACTCGATACAAAATACTATCAAATATTTTGATTTAGTCCTCAATCTTTTTCTTTCCTCTATCTAACCCTAAATTTCGTTCTTCTTGATTATGAAGCTTGGAAACTTGACAAAACCCTAGCTATGAAGAACCCTTTAAATTTTGGCCTAATGTAGAAGATGGGCACATTTTTGCATCTTTTACCCTTTTTTAATCTTTTAATTACCAAATGACTAAAATACCCTTCACTAAAACTTTAGTTATTTTTATCTATGTATGTCCATTTTTGTCCATGAAAACCTAATGGTCTAATTACCATTTAAGGACCTCAACTTCAATTATACTCTTCAATTTAATCCTTTACCCTCTAAAACTCATACTTATCAACTTTTGCAATTAAGCCCAGTAGGTAAATTAAGCATGCTATCTAAAATTTTCCATCGATACTCTAACACATGCATCTAATCACTCGGTAAATTATAAAAATTAATCGGAATAAACTTTTCTATCTCAGATTCGTGGTTTCGCAACCACTGTTCCGTTTAGGCCCTATTTTGGGATGTTACATTTCTCCCCTCTTTAGGGATTTTCGTCCTCGAAAATCTTACCTGTGAAAAGATTTGGATACTGTTTTCGCATAACCTCTTTAGGCTCCATGTAGCCTCGTCTACCCCATGCCTATTCCATAATACTTTCACAAGTGCAATATTTTGTTCCTTAGTTGCTTGACCTCTCGAGCTAAAATCTTTACCGGTTCTTCACCATAAGTCATCTTGCTGACTCTCAATCTCTGCCTGTGAAATCACATGTGAAGGATCAGAATGGTAATGACGTAACATGGACACATGCAACACATCATGAATCTTCTCTAGCTCTGGCTACAAAGCTAACCGATATGCTAATGGTCCAACTCTTTCAGTCACCTCAAACAGTCCAATAAAATGTGGACTTAGTTTGCCTTTTTTGCCAAATCTAAAGACTTTCTTCCACGGAGATACTTTCAAGAACACTTTGTCACCAACTTGATACTCGATCTCTTTTCTTTTCAAGTCTGCCTAAGACTTCTATCTATCTGAAGCTGCTTTCAAGCAATCTCGGATAACTTTCACTTTCTCTTCAGTTTCTTTAACTAAATCAACCCTGTAAATCTGATTTTCTTTAAGCTCTGTCCAATACAAAGGTGTACGACATTTACGTCCATACAAAGCTTCATAAGGTGTCATTTTCAAACTCGACTGGTAACTATTATTATAAGCAAACTCTACCAACGACAAATATTTCTCCCAACTACCTTGAAATTCTAAGACACAACATCTGAGCATATCCTCAAGTATCTGAATAACTCTTTCTGACTGACCATCGGTCTGAGGATAGAAAGCTGTACTAAAACTCAACTTTGTGCCCAAAGCTTCCTGTAACTTCTTCCTGTGTAAATCTTGGGTCTCTATCTAAAATAATCGATAATGGTGCTCCATGTAGTCTGACTATCTTTGAAATGTACAACTCGACCAACTTGTCAAGTGAATAATCCATACGAACTGGAATAAAATGAGCCGACTTCGTTAGCTTATCAATCACAACCCAAATTGCATCTTTCTTTCTTGGAGTCAATGGCAATCCTGTCACAAAATCCATGGCAACTCAATCCCATTTCCACTCAGGAACTAACACAGGCTACAATAAACTTAAAGGTACCTGATGTTCAAATTTTACCTGCTGACAGGTTAAGCATCTAGAAACAAACTCTGAGATATCTCTCTTCATTCCTACCCACCAATACATTTTCTTCAAATCATTATACATCTTTGTAACCTGGATGAATAGACATGGAACTACTATGTGCTTCCTCTAAAATCTTTCGAATAAGCTCATTGTTCTTTGGTTCACATATCTGATTTCTAAACATTAAACACCCATCAAAACTGATCTAAAATCTGACTCTATACCCGACTCACACTGAGCTCTTTTGGCTTGCAACTCACTGTCATCTTTCTGAACTTCACAAATTTCTTCAAGAAACATTGGCTTTGCTCTTAATTTTGCTCAGATAGAACCATCATCTGATAAGGTTAAACTAGTGTTCAAAGCTCTTAATGCAAATAAAGATTTTCTAATCAAAGCATCAGCAACTACGTTTGCCTTACCCGGGTGATAATCGATCACTAGTTCATAATCTTTAATCAACTCTAGCTATCTTTTTTGCCTGAAGTTCAAATCTTTTTTAGTCATCAAGTATTTCAAACTTTTATGATCAGTAAATATTTGGCACTTCTTACCATACAAGTGATGTCTCCAGATTTTCAATGAATATACAATGGCAGTTAGTTCTAAATCATGTATCAGATAATTTTTCTCATGTGGCTTTAGCTGTCTTATCTTTCCTTCCTGCATAAGTACATAGCCTAGTCCATTGAAAGACGCATCACTGTAAATCACAAACTCTTTACCCAGTTCTGGTTGTAGTAAGACAGGAGCTTCAGTCAACAATGCCTTTAACTTGTCAAAACTCTGTTGACACTTTTCAGTCCATTCAAACTTGACATATTTCTGTAGCAATCTTGCCAATGGAGTAGCTATCATGGAAAATCCCTCTACAAATCATCTATAATAACCGACGAGACCAAGAAAACGTCTAACCTCTGATACATTCCTGAAAGGCTTCCAATCAACAATGGCTGAAATCATGCTCGGAGCAACTCTAATACCTTCACCTGAGACTATATGTCCAAGAAAACCAACTTCCCGTAACCAGAACTCACTTTTGCTAAACTTGGCATAAAGCTGATTATCTCTCAAAGTCTGTAAAACTGTTCTCAAATGCTCTGAATGCTCAGTCTTATCAAGAGAATAAATCAAGATATCATCAATGAACACAACTACAAATTTATCCAAGTAAGGTCTGAAAATTCGATTCATTAAGTCCATGAAAATGGCAGGAGCATTAGTCAAGCCAAATGGCATCACAAAGAACTCACAATGGCCATAACTAGTCCAGAAAGCAATCTTTGAAACATCTAACTCTTTAACTCATAATTGATAATATCCGGTTATCAAATCTATCTTGGAGAACACAGTAGCTCCCTTTAATTGATCAAAAAAATCATCAATTATGGGCAGTGGATACTTGTTCTTAACAGTCATCTTGTTAAGCTACCGATAATCTATGTACAATCTCATCAAACAATCTTTCTTTTTCACAAAAAGCACTGTGCACCCCATAGTGAACAACTAGGTCTTGTAAAGCCTTTATCTCTTAGTTCCTGCAACTGAACTTTCAATTCTCTCAATTCTATTGGAGCCATTCTATAAGGAGCAATAGAAATGAGTGTTGTACCCAAAACCAATTCAATACCAAACTCAACTTCTCTGATAGGAGGCAAACCTGGTAGTTCTTTCAAAAACACATCAAGAAACTCACATACCATAGGCACTGATTCAATTTTCAACTCTGGATCTTTAGTATTCAACACAAAAGCAAGATAAGCTTCATATCCTTTTCTCAAGCATTTCTGAGCAGACATAACAGAAATCATGGCAACTAAACTATATAAACCATTTGAATTAACTCGAAGAATTTCACCATTTTCGCGTTTCAACTCAATGAATTTCTTTCCACAATTCACTATCACGTCATGCGCAGTCAACCAATCCATACCAATAATCACATCAAACTCATCAAATGGCAATAGGATGAGATCAGCCAGAAAACAGTAACCTCTAATCATCAAAGGGCAATTTTTACATACTTTGTCTACTAATACATACTGACGTAATGGATTCAATACTTTAATCACAAATCCCGTATACTCTATGGACAAGTTCATACTAGGCATCAATTTCATGCAAATAGAGAATGGGTGGGACCTGGATCAATCAAAGCAATAACATTAACATCATGAAGAGAAAATGTACCCGTAATTACATCAGGGGAGGATGCCTCTTTACGGGCACGGATAGCATAGGTCTTTGCAGGTGCTCTAACATCTGGTCGTGCTGCAGAATCTCTAGATGCACCTCTACCTGCCCCTATTCCTGAACTTCTCTGAGGTCTACCTTTAACGGGGGCATCGCCTGATCTTACACTCGGTATTACTTCTCTTTTAACAATCTCAGGACACTCTCGAATGAAATGATCCGATGCACCACATTGGAAACAACCAGTCTTAGTTGCTCGACATTTACCTAGATGACGTCGACCACATTGAGGACACTCAGGTCTATCAGGCTGAATACTGCCAACACTCGCAATTGAAGTGGCCTGAGCTTTCTGACCCATAAATCTTCTACCTCTGTTTCAGCCAGAATACCCTACTGAAAAATTAGATCTCATAGAGAACTCTCTAGGCTTCTTGGATGTAGACTGAAACGACTTACTTATCTGTTTTTTCTTCGTGTCTTGCATCTCAATTTTAGCTTTACCCTTTTCCTTTCAGCAACTCCTATGCCTTACAAGTTCTTTCAACTAAAATAACAGACTCTTTTATTTCTAAAACGCTGACTAATAGTCGAATATCATCATTGAGCCCATCTTCAAATCTCTTGTACATAATAGCTTCAGTAGACACACACTCTCGAGCATAATTACAGAGTCTGACAAATTCACATTCATATTCAGTCACTGTCATCTTACCCTACTTTAGTTCAAGGAATTCTTTTCTTTTCTGGTTGATGAACTTTTGACTAATGTATTTCTTACGGAACTCCTCCTGAAAGAAATCCCAAGTAACCCTCTCTTTCGGTATTACGGACACAAGTGTCTTCCACCAATGGTAGGCTGATTCCCGTAAAAGTGATACAACACACTTCATGCACTCTTCAGGTGTGCAGGATAACTCATCAAAGACCCTGATAGTATTCTCGAGCCTAAATTTAGCTTTCTCTGCATCGTCATCTATAGTAGCTCGGAACTCTTCGGCCCCTTGTTTCTAATTTTATCAACTAGTGGTTTCTCTCTTTTGACTGTATCTGTGATTGGGGAAGCTACATGGGTAGTCTGAGGATCATGAGGGGGTGGAGGTCTAACGGTCGTATTCGTACAAATGAACTCGGCAAACCATTTTTTCATAGATTGGAAGAATACTTCTCGAGCCCCTCCTCTCTGACTAACTATAATGGGCCTTTCACTACCATCTGGTGGCATCGTCCTTTCTGCGGGAGTGCTCGAGTTACTTTCCACATCATCTGCACCAACTCGTTTGGGATTCATAAATATGAAAGAAAAACATTTTAAAATCATCAAGAGTCATCACACTATAAAAATATAAGTATGGCATGTATAGCTAGACTCTTACTTATACTAAATATTCTGATAACTGACTAAAATCTTGCTCTGATACCAATAAATGTAACACCCCTTACCCGAGACCGTCGCCGGAGTCGAGCACGAGGCGTTACCAAACTTATCTTACTTGTTCGGGGCATAAAAAAATTTTAAAATTAATTCGCTCGCATTCATCCAATAAATCCCTAAAAAGGGCCTTCGAGGCCCTAAAACATGCAATTATAATGGTTCGGGACAAAACTGGGAACATTAAAAATTTTCCAATTACTTACACAAATTAAGACAATTTATTTCACTATTCATAATAAAACTGTCCATCCGCGTAACAGTCACTAAATTAATTATAACTCAAGTTACGAAACTCAAAATTTAAATCCGTAAATTATATATACATATAAAGTATGACTTATAATTCTTCTTGTACAATTTCTAGTGATTTTCTAAATTTGGAACAGGAGATCACGAAGTCACTCTGAACCAGTCTTACAAAAATTTAAATATCTCAGAATATAGACTTCCTTTGCTTGCTCTATTTGTTTCCTATGAACATAGACTCAATAAGCTTTAATTCTATATCTCATTCACCATTTAATTCCATTTCTAAAACTTTTAGTGATTTTTCAAAACCACGTCACTGCTGTTGTTTCCTAACTATTCCATGGCCAACTATTACTCTTTCATAATTTCTTTGCATCAAACCTCATTTAGGCATATATAATACCAAAACTTGTTCTTATTTAGCTATATCATAACCTAATCATTACTAAGTATTCACATGTCATTCTTTAATCATATCATAAGGACATACACACAAAATGGCCAAGTCCTTATACATGCCATAATTTAAAGTATTTCTAGTCACAAAATACCAAGATAGCTCGTTGATAGTGTGAGGCGATCTCTGACATCTTTACAATTTTTCGAATTGGCTTTTCGATACTCGATACAAAATACAATCAAATATTTTGATTTAGACCTCAACCTTTTTCTTTCCTCGGTCTAACCCCGAATTTCGTTCTTCTTGAATATGAAGCTTGGAAACTTGACAAAATCCTAGCTATGAAGAACCCTTGAAATTTCGGCATAATGAAGAAGATGGACACATTTTTGACATCTTTTTCCCTTTTTTATTCTTTTAATTACCAAATGACTAAAATGCCCTTCATTAAAACTTTAGTTATTTTTATCTATGTATGTTCATTTTTGTCCATGAAAACCTAATGGTCTAATTACTCTTTAAGGACCTCTTGTAACATCCTGAAATAGGGCCTAAACAAAATAGTGAATGCGAAACCACCAATCTGAGGTCAAAAAAAATTATTTTGATTAAGTTTTAAGGTTTATTCATTGATTGAATAATTGTGTGAAAATTTTGTGAAGAAATTTTATGTATAAGTGCCTAATTTGATAATTAGGACTAAATTGTAAAATTAGCAAAATGTGTATTGTAGATAATAAAGGGGATTTAATTGAAATGGGTTCTAAAAGTGGAGGTCCTTATTTAGGAATTATACCATTATCTTTAAGTTTGGACAAAAATGGGCAAGAATAGGACAAATTTGAAAGAAAAACCTTTAAAGGTATTTTGGTTATTTAGTAATTAAAAGAATTAAACAGGGAAAATAAGGCCAAAATTTGTCCATCTTCTTCATGGAGGCTGAATATAGCTTGGGGGAAGCCATGGTTAGGGTTTCCAAGCTTTACAAGCTCAATAATCCCAGAAAGTGAGATTTGGACCTAGAACGGGAGAAAAATCAAAAATCAAGAAAGTTGGTAAAATGGTCATTTTGGTATCGAGGTAAGTTCATATGTTTAATAAGCATTTAATTATGTATATTTGAATGATAAATTTATATTTTGGCCATAAATACTTTAGTATTGAGTTTCAGATATAATGATTAATGTTCGATAATAGTTCGATATTGGAAAGAGAACTTGTATAATTTATATGTAACACCATATTTTGTATTATGGCTTTGTATGATAACAAGAAAGTATTGACTAGCATAGTTTGGTGAGAATAAGTTGAGTTGATGATATGATGAGATTGAGAATGTAAGTATGTAAGTTGAGTAGCATTTTATTATTATACAATTATTGTTATTAGTATTTTATTATTGAGTTATGCGACTAACCTTGAGAATTTGAGCAAGTATGTTTCAGCTATGACTTGACAAGGCATTGATATCTCAAAGTCTATGGTTATACCATGGCAATTAAGGAAGAATTGATGGAAAAGTCCATGTTCATAGCATGGCATTTAAGGAGAAATTGACGGTTAAGGATACCGTATAAGACCATGTCAAGACATGGCATTGGTAAGGTAAGGATCCCATGTAAAACCATGTCAAGACATGGCATCGGCATTGATTAAGGACTCCATGTAAGACCACATCTAGATTGAATAGGTTAAAATGGAAAACTAAAGAGTTCAGTGAAAATTTTATTGACGATGTAATCAGATTTGAGAATGATTTAGCAAATGAACACAATTGCAGAAAGGATGCCAGGCTAATAATAAAATCATCCAGATAACTGAAATGTCACAGTAAAAGAAAGGTCAAGCTCCGCTAATGCACTCATTCAAGTATGATGTGTAAGATATATGATTGCTAGATTTTCTTCCAAATAAATTCCAACTGTGAATGGGATAATGTGAATTCAGCAATGACAGAATTAGATAGAGGAATAATAATTGAGCCATATTAATAGTTGAATGTAGAGTTTATAGTTGAGAAATTATAGAAAAATCTTTTCCGACTATTAGATGTGTACATTTACTTTCAGAGATATATATAAAATATATGCAAGATCATAGATGCAATTCCTGCAGTATGAGAATGTTAGTTAAATTTACAGACAGATGAAAGCATTATAGTTTGTTTGAGCTGTGATTGATATTGCTCTATTTATTCCAGTTTTCTACTTTAGTGTACAGATGGAAGGTTGACAGTAAGATTTGTATGATGTTAGTGATCTGTATTGTTAACTATTGTTTAGTGAAAGTAAAGGAAAACTTTATGGCTTCTGTCATAGTTGTTCCTAGTGCTTGCGAGTATTATCCTTTCCTTTTGGAAATTTTCTAAGATGCTATTGAAACCTTAACTATTCTACATAAGACGTGGTTACCAGGAATTCTATGTAGCTTCATGTTATGAGATTTTATTATCTCGGTTTTATTAATAAATTAATGTTCAAAGTATCAGCCATGAGACATTAGTAGAAAATGTTCTATTAATGAAAATGGTTTCTTCTTATTATGAGTATGTTTATGATGATTACAAGTTCGGGCCTGATAATGAAAGTATAGAGGTATAGTTATCAGAGGTATAAAGATTCTACTTTTGCACTGGTTGTTATTGAAATTTGTGTTTAAATCTCTCAAATGATCAGGATGTTTTATTTTCACCCGGGACATTATTTACTAAAGTAATTGAGAAGTCAGTCTTATTATGGCATTATGATTTTTGAGTAGTATGAGATTGTGGCCTCAGTGTAGTGTAGTTCAGTTCAGACATGTGTATTGATTTTCATTTTTTGTATAATCTTGATATATATATCAGTGAGTTAAAGACCGAATGCTATGTTCTTTAGAGTTATGCAGTAATAATGATTTGTGATTAGCTCTTTGAAGAAATCACGACGAAATGTATGTTTGAGATATCATGATAGCATAGAGAAGAACAATTTTTGAAAAGTTATTATCTTTTAGTTGAGACTGATTCAGTTGAGTAGTTGATTGAGTTATATGTGTGTTTGAATTATTCATGGCTTCAGACGTAAATGCTGATTTTTCATGTATAAATAGATAAATGACCCGGGTAAATAGTACATATTCTAGAGGTTATGGTACAGAGTTGTATACGCATATCAGAATGGTTGCATCAAAGGTATGTTTTTGCAAATCCAAGTTGTTTGATTGTTAAAGTTCTCATTGTATGAAGTTTAGTTTGGCTTGAATTCATGCTAATAAAGTCTAAACAGTAGAAGATATTGACAATTGAAGTATCCATTATGATTCAGCTTGGTTTGAATAAAGAGTTTATGGTTTCTAGAAATGTGTTAATGAGAAATCAAGAGATTTTGCAACAGTTATGATGCCTAGAATAGTGATAATTATTTGATTATTTCAGAAGTACAGAGATGGATGATAACTTGATTTAGTTATACTAGAAAGAGTGTGAAATGTTATGTACCAGACTTTGAATCTGATACCTGAAATTTTAGAGAGTTAAAGTTGATTTTCAAGTATCTCAGAAGCTATTACGGTTAGTATTGATGTTTGTGTGAAAAGTGAGGGTATTTCGAAGAATTGTACAATAGAATTAGCATTATCACCGAAAGGTTAAATAAGCTATGGTTGATTGCTCGAAGAAGTTTGTGTATTCTTCTCAGTACAAATGAGTTTTTCTACTGAAGGATTATCTGAGTTATTCATTTTGAGGTTGTCAATTTATTCAGAGTGTAAATTTTAGTTGTTATGGTTGGAAATCTAGGGTTGCACCGTGACTTCAGAAGAAAGCTACAGTAAGTTTTGACCATGAGATTCCTAAATGTTACTGCATGTCACCTTTGTACTGATAGTTGAATTGAGGAAGAGAAATTCGCAGAATTAAATTGAGCAAAAAGGATTAGAGGAAAGTGAACATTAATTACAAAAATCAGAGATAGATTATCAAAAATTGTATACAGAATCGAAAGGTAAGAATATTGACACTCAAAAGAGAAACAAGTATTTTTCTTTTTTTGAAAGTACCTTAATGGCAGAGAATTTCTATTTTGGTAAGAAAAGAAGAGTTACTTGCGTTTCATCAGAAAGTATGAGGTTAATGATAAAATAAGGTCAGTTACTTATCAGTAGGTATTCCAGTTCAGAGTATTAGTTTAAGAAGGAAAATGTTGGGTATGCCAAGGCTGAATGAGAATTTGAAAGTGTTGCTAGAAATTAATTTCGAATCCATTTGTAGGTGAGATTTTCGACGACGAAAATCCCTAAAGGGGGGAGAAATGTAACATCCCGAAATAGGGCCTAAACGAAATAGTGGTTGTGAAACCACAAATTTGAGGTCAAAATAATTTATTCTGATTAAGTTTTAAGGTTTATTCATTAATTGATTAATTGTGTGAAAATTTCATGAAGAAATTTTATGCATAAGTACCTAATTTGATAATTAGGACTAAATTGTAAAATTAGCAAAATGTGTGTTCTAGATAATAAAGGGGATTTAATTGAAATGGGTTCCTAAATTGGAATTCCTTATTTAGTAATTAGACCATTATATTTAAGTTTGGACAAAAATGGGCAAGAATAGGACAAATTTGAAAGAAAAGCCTTTAAGGGCATTTTGGTCATTTAGTAATTAAAAGAATTAAAAAAGGAAAATAAAGCCAAAATTGGTCCATCTTCTTCATGGAGGCTGAATATAGCATGGGGGAAGCCATGGTTAAGGTTTCCAAGCTTTCCAAGCTCAATAATCCCAGAAACTGAGATTTGGACCTAGAACGGGAGAAAAACCAAAATTCGGGAAAGTTGGTAAAATGGTCGTTTTGGTATCGAGGTAAGTTCATATGTTTAATAAGCATTTAATTGTGTATATTTGAATGATAAATTGATATCTTGGCCATAAATATTTTAGTATTGAGTTTCAGATATAATGATTAATGTTCGATAATAATTCGATATTGGAAAGAGAACTTGTATAATTTATATGTAAGACCATATTTTGTATTATGGCTTTTTATGATAACAAGAAAGTATTGACTGGCATAGTTTGATGAGAATAAGTTAAGTTGATGATATGATAAGATTGAGAATGTAAGTGTGTAAGTTAAGTAGCATTTTATTATTATGCAATTATTGTTATTAGTATTGTTATTATTGAGTTATGCGACTTACCTTGAGAATTTGAGTAAGTATGTTTCAGCTATGACTTGACAAGGCATTGATATCTCAAAGTCCATGGTTGTACCATGGCAATTAATGAAGAGTAGATGAAAAAGTCCATGTTCATAACATGGCATTTAAGGAGGAATTGACGGTTAAGGATACCATATAAGACCATGTCAAGACATGGCATTGGTCAGGCAAGGATCCCGTGTAAGGCCATGTCAAGACATGGCATCGACATTGATTAAAAGGACTCCATGTAAGACCACATCAAGATGTGGCATTGGCACTAAGACAAGGATACCATGTAAGACCATGTTTGGAACATGGCATTTGGTTAGACAAAGATACCATGTAAGACCATGTTTGGAACATGGCATTTGGTAAGATAAGGATATCATGTAAGACCATGCCAAGGCATGGCATTAATAAGTTCTATAAGGTAAGGAAATCATGCAAGACCATGTCAAGACATGGCATTGATGAGTTACTATAAGGCAAAGGTCCCATGTAAGACCATGCCAAGGCATGGCATTGGTGAGTTCATAAGGCAAGGATACCACGTAAGACCTTGCCAAGACATGGCAATGGTAAGTTCAAAAAGGAAAAGGTTCCCAAGTAATCCAATGAGTAAGTCAAAGAAACGGCAAGGTGAGAACATGAAGAAAGAGTACAGGATGCATTTAAGGCTTATTTAATATTGAGATAGTAAGTAATTGATATTAACAAGTATTAAGTAAGTGATGAGTTTTTAGTTATGCTTGTGACACTTTATGACATGATTGGTAATATGCCTATATTATGAAAGAGTACTCATGTGTTAAGTGAGATGTTGTAGGTATGTAAGCAACCTATTAAGTAAGGTGCCTTTTGTATTCTGAGCCTTTGGTAAGGTTATCGATGAGTACGATAGGAAAGTAAGAACTAAACATTATTTAAGCAAATTATGACAGCATAGTAGTAAGCTAAATTGATTGCTAATGCTTATTATTTTACGTGTGAACTTACTAAGATTTATAAGCTTACTTCTTTCACTTTCCCATGTTTCAGAGTACTTAAAAGTAAACTCGAGTTGGAGGTCGTCGGAGATCACTTCACACTATCGACTATCAAGTTACCAAATGGGTATCTTCGTTTACAAACGTTCTAGTTTATGGCATGTATAGGGACTTAGCCATTTTGTGTGTATGTCCTTATGATATGGCTAAAGAATGGTATGTAAATATTTTATAATGATTAGCTATTGAAATGGTTAATGAAGAACATGTTTTGGTGTTATATATGCCTAAATGTAGTTAATACAAAGAAATCATGAAAAAGTGAAATTAGCATTAAAACAGTATTGAACAGCAGCAGTGACGTGATCTTCAAAAATCACCAAGAATAGTAGAAATGGAATTAGGTGATGAATGAGATATAGAATTAAATCTTATTGAGTCTATTTTCATATGAAAGAAATAGAGTAAGCAAAAGAAGTGTGTATTAAGAGATATTTGAATTTTAGTGAGACAGGGTTAGAGCGATTTTTGAATCCCCTATTCTAACTTTATAAATTCACTAAAAATTGTAAAAAAAAAAGAATTAGGAGTTATAGTTTATATTTCTAGATTCTTTAGTGAATCTACTTTCAAGAGTAACAAACAACATGGTTATTTGAATTCTGTACAGGGAGAAAATCAATTCGTAGTGAGGAGAGGTCAGAGTAGTCGAATAGTGCAACATGGGAAATTTTAACTAATAAACTGTACTAATTGGCTAGACTAAAAATTCTGGAAAAAAATTTAATAAGAAGATATATGAGTCTAGTTTCAGGTAAAATTCACGAATTTAAATTTTGAGTTTTTTGACTCGAGTTATGATTTATTTAGTGACTATGATGCAGGTGGGCAGTTTTATAAAGAATAATGAAATAAATTGTTTTGATTTGTCTAAGTATTCGGAAAATTTTTAATGTTCCCGGTTTGGTCCCGAACCGTTTCAATTGCATGTTTTAGGGTCTCGAGGGCCCTTTTTAGGGACATATTGAATGAATGTAAATAAATTGATTTTAAAATCAAATTTTATGCCTCGAATTAGTAAGTTAAGTCAGGTAACGCCTCATGCTCGACTCTGGTGACGGTCTCGGGTAAAGGGTGTTACACCTCTACTTCAATTATACTCTTCAATTTAATCCTTTGACATCTAAAACTCATATTTATCAACTTTTGCAATTAAGCCCTAGTAGGTAAATTAAGCATACTAACTATAAAATTTTCCATCGATACTCTAACACATGCATCTAATCACTCGGTAAATTATAAAAATTAATCGGAATAAACTTTTTTATCTCGGATTCGTGGTTTTGTAACCACTATTCTATTTAAGCCCTATTTTGGGATGTTACAGATGAAGTGTCATTGAAAGCCTTTGATTAGTTAAAACGACAATTAATTACGACACCTATTATTGTTACACCAGATTAGAGTTCTCCTTTCGAGTTGATGTGTGGCACTAATGGCTTCGCAATAGGAGCTATAATGGGTCAATGGAGGAACAAAGTCTTCCATCTGATTTATTACACAATTCAAACTTTGATAGGGGCCAGTTAAATTATACGGCAACCAAAAGAGAACTACTTGCTATTGTTTTTGCTTTTGATAAATTTAATTATTATCTTTTAGGTACTAAAGTGATAGTCTATACGGATCATTCATCAATCAAATATTTGCTTGCAAAGAAAGATGTTAAGCCAAGATTGATTCGATGGGTACTTTTACTCCAAGAATTATATCTTGAGACCCAGGATAGAAAGAGGGTTGAGAATTATGTGGTAGACCATTTGTCAAGACTAGAACAATGAGAGGAATCTCACTATTTTGTTTCTGCCAATGGATATGTTCTGGATAAGCATATCTTCGAGGTAAGACAAATTCATGAAATTCTTTGGTTTGTTGCTTCTACTAAGTTTTTTGCTAGTGGAATAATGCAGCCCGAAATGTCATTCCAAGAAAGGAAGAAATTACTCCATAACACAAGGTATTATTTCTGGGAAAAGCCACTTTTGTTTAAGCAATATGCAGATCAAATGATCAGAAGGTGTGTAGCTGAGAGTGAGGTAACTAAATATTCTTTATTATTGTCATTGATCCCTAAGTGAGGGACATTTTGGAGGTTAATACATTGCAACCAAGGTGTTGCAAGTTAGATTTTATTGGCCAACTCTATTTAATAATGTGTACGCCTATGTGAAAAATTGTGCCCGGTGCCAATGAGTTGGAAATATATCAAGGATGAATAAGATACCTTTAAGTAATATTCTTAAGGTAGAATTATTTGATGAATGGGTCATTGAATTTTTTGGTCCATCTCCTCCCTCGTATGATAACAGGTACATTTTGGTGGTTGTTGACTATGTGTCCAAATGGGTAGATGTCACACCCTGAAAAGTGACAAATCTAGAAATATGAGTAAGGTAGGAATGTAGACTGTTGGACGCGCTATGGTAACATAATCCGCCACCCTATTGGCCTAATGGTGAGTTAATATTGGCGCATACTAGCATTGAAGCATTCGCCCGTTGGCAGTATCTAAGGAATTGATCATAGGATTTTTCCAAGAGAAGAAAGCTTACGCCTAAGAAAGTGCACGCCTATGAAGGGGTTACGCTCTAGACTTCTGTTTAAACACTAAGAGCCTATCAAGTGTACGAGGAAGCTTTAGGAGACTTAATTGTCTTTAAGACCATGCCAAATGTGAGTCTCCGCCAAGATATAGTACGCCTGATTTCATGAGTACTATTCAATTGGATCTCTTATCAAGTTAGTTGAGAGTTGTTGGGATTTTGCAACAACAGAAGACAGAGATCAGAGTAAAAGTAGAGTAGAAAAATGAATGAAAGATTACTTGTACTCTATAACTAGAAAACTAAACAAATCATCACAAGCAACATGGTTGGTCATCTCTCAATATGAGTAAATTAAATTGATTTGATCTTGCCATGACTGGTCAACAGTGAGGTTAGCCTTCGCTGGATTTTCTTTTACCTACACTGAATTTGGTAGGAAAATCAAGGGGCCCGAGAGTATATTTATAGGAGGGGACCATTTCAGATGGTTTTTCTTTCTACTTAATGTTTAGGTTCTTCTTTCTATCCTTAACATTTTCTTCTTCTTATTCGTTAAGATCGGACTAAGATCTCGTCTAATGAGTAGATGATTCTGCCTTATGGTAAGTATTATAGCTTTACATGTTACTATTATAGAAGGGAAGAGTGTTATAGGAAGGCCTTATATGGGGGTCGCATGTAGTTGAAATGTTAGTAAAATGTCTGTAATAGGGATTCTAATGGAAATATTATGATGTTTTAAGTAGATGTTGCTACTGATTGGGACGAACATATGAAATGGAAACTCTAGGCCAAGGTTAAGTTAGGTCTCGAGTGAGTCTCTAAACCTAACTCTTGCATGTCATGTAATTCTGCAAATGTATGTTTTTAACAGATATCTAAAAATACATAAATAAAGTGAACAATATACGGCATGATATGACATTATGTGATATAAAATGTTGTTGTTGGCATGTGTGCAGTCATTTCTTAGAACTTTCCTATTATGTGGGTTCAATACCTGACAATTCTAGGTTATGTAAAAAGGTGAGAAAGAGATTCGTTTGTGTAGCCTCTTGCAGGGGAGGTATATTGCTAGCCGAACAGACAAATCATTATGAAAACAAAGCTTTATTTTTTATGCCTTTGGTAAGGCAATTTTATTGCAATTCGGACTGGCAGATTATGGCCCAACCTTGCGAGCGAATACGTTATGTGTAAGACCATGTGGGTGAGGCCCCATGGCATCATATGATAATACACCAAGAGGGCATGAAGGTATAAGACCATGTGGGAGAAGCTCCATAGTGACCTGCTACGCACGTGCACATTAAAACACTAAATTTATGAATATATTTTTAAAGCCCAGTTTTACTACAAGCGTACAGATCAGTTATAATATTTATAATGTTACAATGAAACAACAAAGTATTACAAAGATCGAACCCAAAGGAAAAGGAAATTGAGCAATAACTAGCATACATAATAGCGGCTAAATGGATACTAATACAATTTTATATTACGTCAATTCATAAAAGATAAGTTTGCAAGACAATTAAATATTCTACTCTAGGGACTAAATTGCAAGAAATGTAAACTAAAGGGACTATCGAGCAAATGACTAATGGGGGTTAGTTAACTTCGATGTGGTTCACCAAATCTCAAATTAAGGACATAAATCGCGTAAATTACCAAGTGGTTCCATTTTATCTTCCGATCTCAATTTTATCGACTTAAACGGATTAGGTCCAGTTTATTTTCTGATCTCGTCGATTAATCTAGGACTAACAAATGATGCGTGACAAAATTACCTTTCGGTCTCATGCTATATTGATATTCCCTTAGGGGTGTCACTACCTAAGTTCTTAGTTCTATTCAAATTAGTCCAATTTGTTACAATTTAGTCCTTTTTCCAAATATTTTAGTTTATCCACATCTTCATCAACCAATCTCCTTAAGGGGTTTAGCGATACATGCACAAAATTAAGAAAATAAACATAACAATGGAAAATAAAGAAGCCATGAAAATAAAGCTTGAGAAAAATGTGAAAGTTGAGATTTTTATGTAAGAAAAATTAAATAGCATGAAACCAAAAGCATTTAACAAAGAAATCTAAAGCAAGAAACATAAAAGGAACAAGCTTTAACAGATTTGAAGTAAAATAAGCTGAAATACATTAAACATTAAGGACATGTTTAGGTTCATCTAATAATATAGCTATCTTTTTGTATTACGATCTGACCATGTAATACTGCTTAGTATTAGTTTAAACATTAGACAACCAATGAGTCAATATTTGCTTTTATTTTACTTTGCATGCAAAAACCACATGAGGATATTATACAAAGTATATTAATGTAATCTATGAATTATTTTATTAACCAATTTGTTTGAAAAAATTACAAGTTAACAAACGAATATACTACACTTAGGACACCAAATTCAACATGTATTTTAAGTTTTTAGATACCATTCATGTTTGATTATTGGCATGCATATCAAAACTTAGATTAGTTGAGTAATTGTAAAGTTAAAAGACAAACTTGAAACTTTTGTGGGTTTTATTTAAACAAGATATGTATCATTTCAATTTGGATATGTTTATGTCATGTATTTGAGCCCAAATGAGTTAAAGTTTTGTTTTATAATGTTTTGTTTCATGCTAAAATGATATGGTGATATTTGGGCGATTTTCAACTTCAGTGGCCCAGAGTCCAGTACTCTTACCATTAGTATGGACTAAAACATGTCAGTGGCTAAAATGTTATAATTTAAGGACTAGGTATCGATACCTAGCCTCTTAGACAATGCCTGTGCACTGTTTTGATCGTTTTGAGCTCCTTGGAGCTCATACTAAACCTCGGGCACCTCCTATCAACTGAAAAATATTTCTAAATGGTTTTAAGTTGATTTTAAAGCCTTCAAAATGTGTTCTTATTTATTTATATGAGTTTATTTAAATTGTCTAAAGTTTTAAATTTTGATCAAACTCCCATTTCTCTCTATCTGAATGACTTCGATTTAAGTTTATGGGCTTTTAACAATTGTTATATGATTTAGATGTGCCCCATAAGTATTCAATGACTCGAAATGGTTTCTAGTCATACAATATCCTTTTAAACTTGATTAATTTAGTTTAAAGAACACTAATATGTTTTGAAACTAAAATTTTTATAAAAAAAACTTTTTAATTGAAGCCTATAAGTGCTTCAATAGCACTTTCCACTCGTACCATAAATCAGGACGTGTAAAGAATGTTACAAATATTGAGTGAAATGACAATGCTACTTGTTTCACAATTAATAACATAATTTCTTAAAATATAATATTATTTATTTTAAGGAAAAAAATAAAATGCTAGTTATCAAAATCTACACCTACTTTCTCGAAAACTCTAAATTTCCAAAACAATTTATAACTCAGAAATTCAATATTTTTGTACAAAAATATTCAAAGGAAAGCATCGTATCCATCTTCGTGCACAACCTTTTACAATAAATCATTTTTTCATGCATTTCTAGGATTTTGCTTAGTACAACTACCACGTGCTCTAACATTAAAAGTTAAGTGTAAACATAGAATACCTAAAATTTTGGATAACATTTTCTTTGTAATGAAAAAAAATCAAGAAATTGTAACTTGAAATTTGACTCCAAATTTCTAAATCAATTTAGAATTCACAATTCAAGTTTTGTGTACAGTAATATTTAAGGAAAGCATCATATCCATCTTCGTAGACAACTTTTCACAATAAATTTATGTTTTTTCATGTATTTAGGGTTTGGCTTCAGTACTACTAGCCACTTCTCTAACATTAAAATGGAAAGGTGGAATACTAATTAAATTTCAGTAGAAGCAAAACTGAAACTTTCTTGAAAACTTGTAATAATTACAGAATACTACTAAAAAAAAAAGGAGAAAAACAGGATTTCAGCAAGGAGCATTGTCCCTGTCGTAAATCCAGCTCTGTTCGCAGACTGGGAATTGTTCATCTCAGAATGGAACCTAAGAATGAAGCTTCTCTGTAGAATAGATCGATCAACCACGGATGAAATTAATCAAGCATTTATTTCTGAATTGCATTGATGCTCTCTACTGCAGCTCCTCCTGCCCCAGAACATGTTTGAACAGGTTGTTCTCTCCAGTCTCGGTCCTTCAATTTTATCCTGCTCGATCGATGTAGATTGTGAACGTCTTGGAGATCCATCTTGCATTTCTGTCTCTCCACTTTCAAACGAGGGCCAAGGACCATCGTTGCAGGTGCACAAAGGGATGGCAACAGAAGGAAATGGACTACAGGTAACTGGACAGAAAATATCCGAAGAAACTGATGCAACACGATTCTTTCGGATCTCTGAAGCAGGTGATGCGCAATCTGCATCACAGGGATGAAGCATGCACGATGTACAAAGGCCAAGGGATACATGTAGCCTATTTTCTTTTACCGGCGAAATGGGCAATTTGACGAAGGAGAGAATGCCATGTCTACAAAGTGGGCACGGAATAGACCCCGGTGGGGCCACGATATTGGAGGGAATGTGGCTTGTTGAGCAAAGATAGAGTGCACACCTTACGCATAACTCATGCCCACATCCTGAAAAGATAAATGAATTGATGAGAGAGCCCTTGTATTTGTAAAAACACTAGCACCAGGTTTAACTATATGGATGTATTCACCAGCTTTCCTCCTAACTCGCTATAACATTAAGTTTTTTGATGCTATGCCATTAAAAGTAAATTCTAATTCCAACACCCCTACTTGGTGCCAGCTGGAAGACCAGAGAGATCATGCTCATGAAGTCACAAAAAATGATGCTAAGATCAAATAAAATTAATGAACATAAAATGATCAAAGCAGTTTGCTACTTTCTGCCAGCATATTTTTCAAGGAAAAGAAGAGAGAATGCTAACCAAATTTATGGAAACAGCAAGTTGAAGACGTACCTTCAGCAGCAACACAACATACTCTTTCAAGGCAGACGGCACAAGTGTCAGCATCATCCAAGGGGGTTGTTGGGGACTGCAACCCACATTCTCTGCAAAATATAATCAGAAAGAAGGCTTCTAACAATAAATCTTTTTAGCTCATTGACAAACCTAAAGATCAAAGTATTATCATCCGAGGAGCTCATTGAACAACTAAAGTTTTAGGCATTAAGGGTAATTTGCTGGATTAAGACACAGATAGCATTTTAGAAATAAGTGCTTGAAATAACAGCAAACAAATTTCAGGTCTTATTTTCTAGTCTTTCATAGTCCATACTCCATTGGTAAGTCATTACTGCCGATAACATCCAACAGCAAGAATAGTAAAAACAGAAAACTTGAGAAATGGGGAAGTCCTGCGAATCAACAGTGTTTGAATGTAATATAGGCTCTCCTAGGAGAAGTTAAGACAAAGCATGACCCTTTTACCAATTTAGGCAACTCCATAATATAATCTGAGGTCACTTAGTTCCACTCTCCAAGCAAGATAAGGTTTTAAAAGTTTTCATATTTAAAACAGGAAAACAGGAAGAACTGACCAATCTTTACAAATGGAGCTTAAACAGTCACACTCTTCAGGATCAACAAATTATCTAACACCAAACTTTGCATATTAAAATGAAGCTACACGTTATGATTTAGACATGACACACAAGACAGCTAATTTTGATGCGCAACAAGGAAGAAACTACTGGCCAAAGCTAGATGATTATTCCTATACCATCACATAGAAGTTTATATAATAAACCAGTTCTGTATCATCTAAAAGTTTCAATCCTAAGAAATGGCAGTTCTTGCATCATACGAGAAAATAAAGGAAATTAACTTGCAGCAGCCAAACCAAGCAAATATTAGATTAAGAATCACATTAATTTTATTTTATTTCTCGCAATAAATTTCAACATCGTTTAGAAGTATGTATAATATATCAAATCACCGTCATATCTGCCACCAATGAAGCTCTCTCTTCAAGTTTGGCCAACTTCAAAATATCAAGATTGCCATTTTTTTTTCTTTTCAAAGAAACATTGTGTGATAACTGTTTGACAGTGATTGAAAACTAGCAAAATCTGAGAACCTAGATTGTAGGCCATGGTAGTCACAGGGTTACCTTGCTATGTTAAGTAAACTCGAAAGAGGCAAAGACAAGTAGTTGGAAGAAGGAAATCTAGGTATTGTGGTATCAGAATTAGGTGCCAGCAAGGGCTCAAGCCAATGACGACCCCACATCCTGGCAACATCAAGTGGCAGCCACCTGAGAAATACAGATAACTCAGTTAGCCATTATGGGTGAAAAACAGAAATAACAGCCATGCTTGAAGACCAAAGAAAAAAAATCTAAACAGAAGGAGATCAATAAGTCATTTACCCATTGCAGTTCAAAGTCAACCGACTGGCTCCTCTTGCTAGAAGGATCTGCAAACAATAAAATAAAATAATTCCAATTCAAGAGAAATTATCTATGGGTGCAAAAACATTGCTTCTAAGTCTTGCCTGGCAACATTTCAAGTTTCCCCCACAGGCAGCATAATGCAAAGGAGTACTTCCAGCTCCTGCTCAAAGAAAACCCGGTAACCATATCACCCACAAGTTAAAATGAAAGGCAATCGTCCATGGAAAAAATAAAAAAGAAATCATACCTATTAAATCCATTGATCTTCCATAATGAAATGTGACGGCAGATACATTGGCGTGAAGGTCTAACAAAAGCTGCACACAATCAAAATGCCCATTTAATGCAGCCATATGAAGAGCAGTATTCCCGCCATCAGCTGCCTTATTTACAAACTTTGATAGTGCACTGCAAATCGTAAGTAGCATAATTAGCACGACAATAGCTCAAGAACTGCTATCAACGCTTTGAGTAATTCCTTAGCAATTGAAATCACTAGGAGAAATATGCCTATTATGAGAATCAATTCTTTTCACATTCCAAAAGTAAGCTTTTGCTGGAAATGAACTTTTCCTTCCTGATTAATCTTTTTTACAATATTACATGCAATAGATCCCAGACCTACTTCTCCATTTAATTCAAATCAGAGTCAGCCAGAAAAAATGGTTGTTAAGGAATTAATAAAACACACCTTTGATCATTTTTGTTTCTCACAGTAGAACCGTCCCCCTTTTCACCTTCAATTTGGTTGTTCATAGCTTCAAAAGGAGCATTAGGAACAAAATCAGCTACAAGAAGTGTTATGCACCGTACATGTCCATTTACAGCAGAAAAATGGAGAGCAGTTCTTCCACTTAGATAATCTGCCCTGGTAACCTACAAGGAAGTAAATAAACAACAACAATCAACTAATCAACAAGCATTTGAAAAAGTTAACAAAGAAATTATCCAGTTATAACTACAAAACCGTTAAGTAGTCATATTTTGTGAGTAACTAAAGAAGTTCATAAAAGAAAAAAAAAATGGAACTCACATTGCATCTGAAGAGCAAAAGGGTCTGCACAACCTCCCAGTGCCCGTATCTACACGCTTGCATCAATGCCGTCTTTCAAATTCAAACATAAAAATAATAATTAAAAGTTAGTTATACTGCAGATCGGTCCCATTTGTTGCTTATCGAAGAGCAGAATTTACAGTCTAGTTTCATTGAAGCTAACTTTGGCTTGCATCAATGCCGTCTTTCAAATTCAAACATAAAAATAATAATTAAAAGTTAGTTATACTGCAGATCGGTCCCATTTGTTGCTTATCGAAGAGCAGAATTTACAGTCTAGTTTCATTGAAGCTAACTTTGGGTTTCCACGGACACAGATTTGGAATCTAAAATCATGTTAAACGAAGTATTAGAACCAATACAGTAGAATCTTTAGAAAGTTAGAAAGGTAGCCGACCAGAAGAATGTTCTTTCAAAATATGGTATCTAGCTCCAATTTTGAATCCAAAATCCCAAATTCATGCAATCAAATTCCAAAATTTTCAAAACTACATAGGAAGTCCAAAATCAGAACTAAATCCACAGCTAAAAGATCTGCACAAATAAAACTACCGTCCAAAAACCCATTCTCAATTTTTTTTTTAAAAAAGATAAAGAGTATATATTAAAAAAAACAGTTACCTGGCCACAGTAATTCCGGGAATTAACATCAGCTCCATTCTCAAGCAATAAAGCAACAATCTAACAAAAGCCCACCATAGAAATAAAACATGAAGTCAATATCTAATTAAAAAAAAAAGCTTTCCAGGGGGAAAATAGGTTAAAAATTAAAACAGAAGAAAAGAAAAAGAAGAAAGAAACCTCATTGTGGCCTTTGGCAGCAGCGAAATGAAGAGGAGAATTAAGGCCCCCAAAAGTGGAATACTTAGCAAGACAAGGATTGCAATCCAAGAGCATCTTGGCTTCCACCAAATCCCCATCTCTCGCTGCCGAAACTAATCTCTCCCCTGAAGCTGAGCACCCAAACGAATTCCCCATATCTTTTATTTCTTATTGTTATTATTATTTTGTATGGGAATTGATATTAGGTCAACTGTAGTAGAAGAGAACAAAATTTAAATTTAAAAGATGTAGTTTTAGCAGTGGGGTGGTGGGATTTTCGTGTTTTGCTCTCTTTTTCCAAGTAATAATGCAAAAAGTAGGAGTCGTTCAGAAAAATGGGAGCGGGGATGGCGTGGCTTCTTCTCTTTCGAAGGTGTGTTGTTAGTTCAGATATTGCTGCTTTTTTAGGACAAATGGAGGAGAAAGAAACAGGCACTGTAGGTGTGTCTTGTTCCCAAAACTGAAATTATATTCTTAACTCTCTTTTTTTTAGTTGGTTTAATTTTACCAAATTTCCTTCCTATATTTTTTAATTATTAAAAGACTAACACTTCTCTTAATAAAATATATTTAAAACATGTGATGGATTATTAATTTTTCTCATAAAATCGAAATTTTCAAAGCGAAAAAAAAGCTGAATTCTTTGACTAATAGTAGGGTCTGGCAAATAAAAATTGTTATAGTAGAAATACTATTTATTTTACTTGCTTCTATCAAGTCACAAAATAGGTGCAATAACAAGTCATGTTAAAATTAGTGTGCCCATTTGCTTAAAATCTGTAAATATACATAAACTATTATCATTTTAGCCAAATAAAAAATATTGCCAAATAAATTACGTTACATAAAATAAAAAGAAAAAAAATTAATGGATATCAAATTTATAATTATTTAAGATGGAAGCCTTTATGATAAAAATTAGATTACATTTTATTCTCTCCACTCAAAAAAATAATTATTAGACATTAAATCAAATAATAAATTTTAAAAATTTGTCTTTTATGTAATGTAGAAAAACTATTTTTTAAAATAAAAAGTGAAAATGAAAACAATGATTTTTATCATATTTTTACCTTATTTAACCCAACTTTAGATTAAAGTGAAACAACCTAAAAAAAAAAAGAGTAGCAAATGGAGCCTTAAAGGCTAGACGCTTGAGTCATTAACAGTGGCCGTTGAGTCCAGGTAGGGGCCACCTGGTGTTCAAACTTAGAGGGTGCGGAAGCGCGTGCGTCCTCGAGACTGCCGAAAGAAAACTATCTGTTACTTCACAGGTCATCATAATCTGGATCATACGTACTGTGCTTCGAATTACCTTTGGTTTCATGATGATAATCTGACGGCTGCTGCTGAATGGTTTCACGTGAGCAGATTAGACACTAGATTAGCCCTCAAAATATGTACATAGGGGTTTAGGACTTTGGGTGCTGATGGTGGGATCGTGGGACGTCTACGCGAAAACCACAAAATGACACCCCCAACCCATCAATTAAAAACACATTATAATTGTCACCAACTTGGTCTAATAGCAAAAGTCTTATCACAAAAAGTACATCATAACTTGAGTTCAATTTCAAATAATCCCATTTTCCTCTCAAATTATAAGAAATATATATACATCTTAAAATATAACACAAACATTATTTTTGAGCTCATTCGTTCAATCCCAACTAAATTATATGAATTTATTAAAATGTAATGTCAATTTCAGATTTCATTGATTAGTATACGTCGATTGTATAAGATAATTTGTTATAACTAATTTAAATATGTCCCATGATAATCGGTAAAACAAAGACAAAAATAGTAGACCAAGACACGTTTGAAAACATGAAAGATGGTCGGTTCCTAATTTATTAAAAGATAAATTAATAATGAACAAGATGCATTGCACATTTATTCAAATAAAATGTCCCTACAACCCTTGTTCGATATTAAATTCAAATCAAAATGACAATGCTCCTTTTCAGCCATAATTCCTAATATTTAGTTAATTATCCAGTTACATGAAATTTTCAATAAATTATTAAAGTTTTTCACAACAAAATCACTATCCAAGATAATGAAAAATAATAATAATAAGGGGGTTAATAATCAAACCTGTAATCAGTGTTGTTATTTCAAAGTATAAAATTATGCCTTGCGTAACACAAATGCAAAGCAACAAAAGCTTTCGCCATCCAAATTGTTATCACAATCACAACCTGCTAAGAACCATTAGTTGAAAAATTAATGAAGTGGCCAGGCTGACGCCTTCTACCTGTGATAGGGCAACCCTTGTTACAGGGCCAGGGATTCTGACTGAGTGTGTCTGGTGTCAACTGTATACAAAGAAATATCCAATTCATAATTCTCAAGAATCAAGTTTATACTCATCAAAGACTATGTTGGTGTCTGTTGTTTTCAGTGCTCACACGTGGGATTATGAAGACTCATCCAGATTTCAAACCTAATACTTGACACATACGTGACACAAACTATAGTTTGTTTGTTTTTTAAGATATTTTTCGCTCTTGATTTTCAAACCAAACCAACCAATTTCTGACCCATGACTTTTGGCAGACATCATCTTCTGGTCCACTCATATGGACTAACTTGTTATGCTAAAGCAATTGAGGAATAAAAAAAACAGCTTTATATAAGCTGTGATAAAAAGAATCTTCTGAATTGGAAAACAAGAATTTTCTCCTCCTGCATATTACTTGGCTGGAAAAAAGTTGTGCTGTAAAACAAAACTCTTTTCCTTTATCACAAGGAATTAAATCCCAGGTCTATAAGAAACACCATATGGTCTCCTAGTGACTTGTGGACATTGTTAGAATTTGAGCTTCAATTCAAATCCCAAAATCTCGTGCAGCCCTGTCAGACTTCTTGTGTACCTAATTTCTTCTAGACTAATACTACAATATGATCAACCTCATGTCATAAGAAGTAGGATATAGGTACTGGAAGACTCCTTACCCAGCATCATACTTTGAGCTGTTACCACTCACCAAACCACAGAATTTTTGCATCTCTACATTCATCTCATCAAGACTCAATATAATCCAATCAATATAACTTTCATCTACAAACTCCATCAGGACTGTATTTTGCTTAGAACTTGAAAGCCAAACTAGTATGATAAAAACAAATTCTTCTAACTAGAGAATATGCAAACTTTATACGATGCTAATTAGAAGAAAGCATTCCAGTTTGTTTGACCAGATAAGCCAATTCCTCTTGCAGTTCATTCCAAGGTTGCCAGAAATGATAAAATAAAACTTTAAGCTAACGGTTTTCTTTAAAAACCACCATATTTATCTCCTTAAAACCTTAAGCGCTCAAGGAACAGGATATAATGTGTCATTTGCAGCAGAAATACTAGTATTTAATCAGACCCTATTCTACATTTGTAATGACTCACTATTATCTAGTCTCTGCAAAAGAACTCAAGACAGGAAAATGTAAATAAAAAGCCAATACGCTTTATCATGGAACAGGGACACCTACTTCAAGCCAAAGGCCTGCTTTCCTGTGTAGTAGAACACCCATCCATCTGCTTAACCCTGACCAATATTTTTCTTGGTTTCTCTTCCTGCCAAACAGAAAGAAAGAACACCTGTACAGAATTTGAAAGGGTGAACAGAACATTAAAACGCAGATGGAGGGAAGGGAGGGCAAAAATAAGAGACTTGTGGCACTTACACTATAGCAGTAGCAACTTAATGGTGCAAAATCTTCAGGGAGCTTCTTATTTCAATTTACCTGCTGAAATTTCCACCAACATCTTGCATTGGTGACTAACACAGGCAAGAAGAATTGCACAATAGATGCCTTCGGCTTCTTCAATAGTCCATTAACATAGAAATGCTACTTCCACCAACAACAAAGAAATCCATTGCACTCTACAGATCCAAAAAACTATCCTTAATCCAAAATGTCCTCTTAATGTTAATGAATGTAAAGAGTGGTCTTCCATTGTAAAGTCTGGCTAATTATAAGTTCACTGTTTCAAAATTAACAATGACAATAACTAACAGAATTTAGGCCTTGTCATTCACTTAAACGGTATCCTCCTTTTCATCCAAATATTCAGTCTCATCTATGTCATCAGAAACAAAATCAGAATCTAAACTATCATTTCCTTCTTCATCGTGCTCTATTTCATATTCAACCCCAAAATCTTTCAAGTCAGTTTCCATATAGTCTGGTCTAACACACACTATGTCATCAACTTCCGTATCCCTCCTATAGCTAACCAGTTCCTTATCCACCATTGCCTTCCTAGAACTTAGCAAAACTAACTCGCCCAACTTCCTTCTCGCCAAATACAAATCATTTGGCTCAGTTAACTCCCCCTTCCTATAAGCTTCCCTAAGAAACACTGTATGAAGCTTCCCATAATTCCCCCTAGTTGAAACATAAAATATTCCCTGATGCTGAAGCAGAAAATCCTTCAACTTTTTAGGCAAATTCATCGCCATCCTAAAATGCGCAATCCTCTCCAAAGAAATCTTCTTCTCCACAGTCAATGACAGCAACTCATGAATAGTTGCCACTGCCCTCTTTTCCATCCTCTTCAGAGCTTCCAATGACCTCAAGTCATAACCAGATACGTTCTCATAAGGAGACCAATACGGAACCCGTTGCCACTTCCAAACTGCAATCCTGTAATACTTACCAATCTTAAACCCAGGCGGAAAGTTAACAAGAAATGAGAACCTAACATCCTCAGCGTCAAGTCCTTTTTCTCTGTACTCTCTCTCTCTAACTTTCTCTATGGCACAAATAGCTAACTCGGGATCTCTTTCAACAATCTCAATGTACTTATTCCTAGTATCTCGAGCATCAAACAATCTAAAAAATTCAGGGTATTTGAGAATTACCGAGTACTCAAAATCATCAGGCAACCCAAATTCTTTCCTGGCAATCCGAACGTGTTCCAGTCTCAAACGGCCCGTGTTCGACATCATAACCAACTTCCTTAACCGGGTGACGACATCAGGTAACTGGGCATGGAGTGCTTGTTTTTCTTGCTCAATTTGGAGAAGGGCCTTCTGGGTTAGCCTGCAAAAGAGGATTCTGAGAACAGGGTGCTCGTAGATTTCGAAAACGTGGGGGAATTTAAGGAGATAAGCAGCGGCTTCGTTTTCTTTGAAGCCGAGACCAAGGCGACGAGCGAGAGAGTCGAAACGAGAGATGGGCAAGGTTTGACTTGGCTGGGAAAGAATGAGAGATTGGAATTTGAGGACTTTCCGGGTCTTTTTCTCCACTTCCATGTAGTTGTCGAAACCGTGGTCGCGTACTCTGTCCTGTTTTTTAGGGATAGAGGTGGACTGGGACATGAGCATTATGGAGGTGAAAGGGAGAGGCGACGGGCTTCTGGGTTTGAGGAGATTGCAAGTGTAAGA
Organism: Gossypium hirsutum; assembly: GCF_007990345.1. Lineage (NCBI taxonomy): Eukaryota > Viridiplantae > Streptophyta > Magnoliopsida > Malvales > Malvaceae > Gossypium > Gossypium hirsutum. The sequence goes on from NC_053431.1 coordinate 65,447,038, forward strand.
GAAGAACACCAGCATTGTATGAGATTGATTGATTCCGGGTTTAGGGTTTTTGAGCTCCGGCAAGTGGCACAGATTTTGAAACTAACGAAAAAGAAGAAAGCGTCTGTTACTCGGCGGACTCTTTTCAAGAATGTGACATGGACTCGACTGGATCCAAAATAGGGGTGCCTTCATCGTGGGTTTAAAGCAAATCTAATAATCCACAGGCCTAACCTCAGCTACACTCATTTCTTTTTTCTTTTTTTTTTCTTTTTTCTGAATTAGCTACACTCATATTCTTTGTTTCGTTAAATCTAGGTGTTTTAGTCGTACCATGTGGCAACTAGTTGTATATATCAATAAAAATATATTAAATTAATTTATAATTTATAATTTATTATATTTTAAAAATATAAATTAATTTTTATTTTAAATGTTATAAAAATAATATAAATAATGAATTTAAATATCATTATTAAAAATAATAATATATGACACTAATATAATTTTATGCAAAAATTGTGTACAAAAGCTAGAGAAATTTTATTTTATTAATAATAGAATAGAGATAATGTTACATTACCAAATAATCCATAATATTTATATTTTGTTATATAACTCATACATCTCTTTGTTAATAGTTAAAATTTTCTTAACTTAAATGGGCGTATTCATCTCTAGGATTCTGATAAGGACGCGTGCGGAACATCATCGTAAATTTATCTAAGTCATAGATTTGGGTTAGGACTCGAAAGGAATGAAGAAAACTTTGAGGTTGACACAACCTGAAAACGCAAACAATCCAAGTTAGATCAAATAATTAAAAGGGCAACAACTAAAACAAATAATTAAGAAAAAAAAATGAGCAAGAAATTCGAATCAAATTAGGGTTCTTGAGAAAGAGTCCAATTCAGCTATGTAAAGACTTGTTCTTGATAAGTTCTAGCCGAATTAGGATTGTCAAGATAACAAAACAAAGAATTATGAGCAAATATGAATAATAAAGCAAAGAACCGAAAGAAAAAACATAAGATAATAATCAAAGAAGATTCAGCCAACATAGTATGATGAAGATCTAAGCAAATAAGAGTGTTTTGGACTAATCTTGGTGAAAAGAGGTTGTGAATTCATATATGAAAAAAAAGAAAGAAACAAAACAGATTAGTTTTGATCAATTGAATGAAAAAAAATCAAAGAAGAAAAGAAAAAAAGGCAGCCAAGAAGTCCAAGAATGAATATAATAGGGTTCTTAGTGGAGATGAAACCATTCTTGAACCAAAAGAAGGCCTTCAACTAGATCTGAAACACAATCAACAAAGCAGTTTGTTAGAATGAAGAATTAAGCAAAACAAAAATTGTTTTACAACAAAAGAATTCAAATCAACAAAAAAATAACAGAACTCCTAATTTTGAATGTTTCTTGATGTATAATGATGGGAGAACATCTTTTCTTTGTTGATTAAGACCTATAAATAAATCAAACAAAGATTAGGTTTTAAAAAAACAATAATCGAATGGAAAACTAAAGAAAAGCAGGAAGAAAGATAGAAGAAGATAGAGATGGCATGTAGAAGTCCTAAAGACCTTTTGAAACAAGATGAACCCACAACCTCTCTCCAAAAGACTCTAATTTCTCCTCCAAGAAAGATACATTGGCAAGAAAAAGCTTGAAGATGATTCTCAAAATCTAAAGAGATTGTTAAAACTTTTCTAAAAGAAAACTCAAGAAAAATTCTTAAAGAGAGAAACTTAAAGAGAACATTATTAACTCAAAAGAGAATGAATGAATTAATAAATTACAAGGGGGACGCATTATATAGAGCCACCCAGACCCTAATTATTATCCTAGATGTAACACCTCTTTTTGACCAGATTGTCATATCCGAGTTACGGGAGCTATAACTTGTTGGATCTGGTGCCTAAGTGTAGTATTTTTGTTTGAGTACAATTGTAATTTTTTGAACAGATTGGTTAATAAATTATTCATAAACTACATTAATACTTTGTACATTGTCCTCACATGATTTTTGGACGCAAAGCAAAATGGAAGCAATGTTACTCATTAGTTGTTTAATGTTTAACTGATACACATGTCAGATCGTAATACAAAAGACAACTTGTATTAGTAGACAACCTGAACATGTCCTTAGTCAAATTGGAAATGAGCAAACCAATTGAAAGACTAATATGTTGTCTATCAAGTCCAATTGGAAGATTCTTGTAACACCCCACACTTGTGCCCACGCTGGATCGGAATATGAGGCATTACCTAACTAAACTTATGCATATAAACATTTCATAACACCAAAACATAGTCAAATTAAAACTTTTTGCAATTTTATTTAAAAACTCCTTAATAAGAGCCCACGAGGCTCAAAACAAACATTAGAGCCCATTCAGAATCAATCCAGGTTCTAAAATAAACTCTAAGAATAACACTTAACACAGGGGCACACACTCGTGTCCTTTACACACCTAATTTCCATGTTATTAGCCCATTTCAACACGGTCGTGTTATTAGCCCATGTGGTTCACACAACCTAAGCAATATAGGACATGCTCGTGTCCTTTACCCATGTGGAATTAATTCTAAATACACACCTACAGGGGTTTTCACACGGCCTGGCACATGCCCGTGTCCTTCACACGGCCATGACACGCCCGTGTCCTAGCCCGTGTGCTAAAACCTAGACATTTATTTCTGACGTCAGCAATTCATAAGGGTCACACGGCTAAGGCACACGCCCGTGTGCTAGGCCGTGCCCTTCACACGGCTGAGACACACGGCCGTGTCTCTGCCCGTGTGTTTACTACCATGCATACTGACTTGAAATTTTTACGTGCAGGGCATACACGACTGAACAACACGCCCATGGGGCTGAATGTGTGTCACACACACGCCCGTGTGTCTACCCGTGTGAACAAATAAGGCAATTTATCAAGCCTCTTTGCCACTCTTACAAACACCTATTTATATAAGATTAACCGAGTTCAATACCAACATAATATGCATAACCAAAACAACCATAACCATTAGAAATTTGCATCATTGCATTGAATACTAATTAGCATTAGCCAACATTCATGGCATATACAAAATGAGTATCACAATTCACATATGAGCCAACACATTTTGACTACCTGAAAAAACGCTAAACAAAAGACTCGAGTCCCTATACATGCCAGTAAACGAAATAATTAAACTAGCTATACCAAAATCTGAGTGATAGTGTGATTGAAGCTTTTGACGTTACTGGATCTCCGATGCTAGCTTGGCGGCACTATAAGGAAAGAAATGGATGGAGGGTAAGCATGAGAGCTTAGTAAGTACATATATGCAAATAGAGTGTAATTAAAAGAAAACATGTTTGTCAAACGATAAATTGACATGCATAAAAGATGTAAATCACTTAAACTTCTCGATCTTGTTCTTCCTTTCTGTCATGTATGCTTGAAGACATCTCATCACCAACTCAGGCCTTATCCATGAGTTCAGTCTACGTACCTCATCAAACTTTCACCAACTCAATCTTCGCGTTACCCGTTGAACGTTAGGAACACATAGGGATACGTGGGGAATTCGCATCTCAATGTCATATAAGTAGTCAGAGCTACCTTGTGCTATGAAACACTTATATTTGAGCTACTCACAAACCCTTTTATCAAGTCAGGACCTAGACCCCCATAATTATCAGGTAACGCTCGCTCATTAAGCTACTCACGGTACTGTACACGGAGTCAGTACCTGGACCCACGTTACATACAACATTCATCTCATGAACTCAAACTCAACTCATGAGTTCAAACCACATAATTTTTGTAGCATGCCCCTTTGTATCCTATGTTATGTCTAAGGTTCAATGGAATTCCACATCTAACCGAATAGCATTGTATTTGCTCGCAATGTAATTTACTCAACAACATGTCATTTACACATTCATGCAACAAATAGACTTTAGACACATAACAACAATAAGCCAATTACGCATGTATATTATCAAAGTATTTAAAGTAAACTCATTAACACATTACTTACATATGTACTTACCTCGATACAAAATGATGAAGACAAGCTTAATCCTCGTAAACTTTATTCTTACCCCGATCCAGACCCGAATCACGCTTCTCTGATCTAAATTAATAAATTCATCTATTTCATCAATACATCAATTTATACACTCAAAATTTCATAATTGGGCAAATGACTATTTTGCCCTAGACTTTCATAAAATGACCATTTTACCCCTATACTCGAAAATCGATTTTTTATCAAATTTATTCATATTATAAGCCTAATCGAACCCTTTTTACTCTTATAGAAATCCAAAATTTCCACTATTTCACACATTTATCTTTTATTTCTCAATTATACAAAATAGTCCCTAATAAGGTTCTCATGAGAATCCTCACAAAATATTTATTTCCCTCTAAGACTCATATTCTTCCGTAAAATTTCAGTAACACACACATGATTCATGGAAAACCCTAGACTATGTCTATCTTGCAAAATAGTCCCCTCATGTGAGCTCATGCTTCAAGGGTCCAAAAATGTAAAAATCATTAGAGAACTCATGAGAATCACTTACTGCAAGGCTTAGAGTTGCTGAAATTTTGAGCTCAAAAACCCCTAATGCTGAAATTTCGTGGTAGGAGAGAATGAAGGATGAAGTCATCTTGTCTTATTTTTCATTAAGTCACCAACCACCTAACTTTTGAATTTTGACCAATGCTCCCTATGGCAGGCTAAGCTCTTAGGAAAGGGTCTAATTTCCCTTTAAACCCCCCAAATTAAGGTTCATGGAAATTGAACACCTTTAGCTACAATTTAGACTTCACTATGCGTTTAGCCCTTTCCAATAAGCAACCGCTAAATTAATTCACCAAATTCCATTACTTCTATCTGCTACAATACATAATATAAAAAAATATTTCTTCACCCGATTAGTCCTGAACCACTGTTCCGACTACCCAAATCGGCTGTTAATGCCTATCTTAGCATCAGTGTATCCAAGATAGAGACATAGCATGTAGGCTTGAATTGGCTGCTGAGTACATTTATAAAAGTAAACAGAATAATGATTGAAGTGAAGTAGTAATGTATGAAAATAAAAATCAAATAATGAATAAAATGTTGTGGCAATTATATGAGATAAAGTTGAAGATTATGTTTGCATGTGAAGGGAATAAGGAATAACTTAATAAAAAAATGTCATGGCAAAATGACCAAATATGCCCAAGATAACACTGCATTCTGCTTCTTTCGAAGCAGAATTAAAGCTATATTCTAGTCGTGATTACAAGTCTTAAAAACATACCTAACATATCTCCTTATGTATCGATCACAACTATGTCAATACGACTACGATATTCGTCTTGATACCGCATAACATTCGATCATGTTCCAACTTA